>NC_042533.1:14965875-15270250 GCF_900963305.1 Echeneis naucrates
CTCTTTCTCCTTACGTTTCTTCCCCTCACACATATTCACATGCAGCGACCAGTCGCCATACCGATGTGATGTAGCTATCACATCGGTATGGCTATCCATATTGCTAATGTTATGATGTTATATTCTGTTATCTTTTAAACCGTTACTTGTGATGATTGCTGGATTCAAAACAGTCAGTGCTCGAATGTATTCCTTTCGAGACTTGATATAGATTTTGCTAATTTGGATATTGGTCCCTGGTAACAGGGTGGTGCTCCTTATTACTCCTTACTACTTATAGTAAATATTCTTAGATATATACAATAATCAGTTTCATAATCATTGATATTAATTGCCAATCTCCAAATTACTCCTACTAGTGCACAACACTCTCAAAACAAGAAGTGAGAGCATGAAACTGATCGACCATTAACTGATATATAGCATCCAACTTTGAGAGTGGAAGCTCAAACTCAAAAATATTTTCTGAACTTATAAATTAGATAACAAGAGTGTGACTGACTACTCACGTCTTTAAATTATAAAACTGCACAAAGCCACTGAAAATAATTTGTGCTTTAAAGAAAAGAATATCTCTCAACTAATATTGATCAGAAAACTGCTTTTAAAATTCAGCGCTCAATGTTCCCACACTGCCAGTGACTTGCAAAATTGAGTGTGAATTCTGTGGCTATTTATACACCGATTGGACGATCCAATCAAAAGCAGAGTCCAATTGTATGGGAGGTCCATCAACCCCAAAAGGTAGTATTCAAAGAGGGATGAAAGTGTGGGTTTTCTGAGACTCAGTGGATTAACTATGTTTGATTATATCCAAACTAATAGTAACATATAAAATGGTGTGTATCTGTGTGTGAAAGAAACAGATTTTCTGAGTGATTTTGTTCTGTATGTAGCCTGTAGTTTTTATGAGTTGCAATTAAACTACAATTTTTATACTCATCCAGGTGTTTGGCGAATATATGCAAATATGATCACCCAGATTGGGGTTTGACTTGTATGTTTTGTTTGTGTTACACTGTGTAAACCTGCTGTCTGTATCTGCCCAGTCACAGTCTGCCTAAGGCTAAATCGAATCAAATGTATAGAGTAAAAAAACACACACAAAAAAAAAAAAAAAAATTGTGATGGTGATAATTAGGGCTGAGCTGGATACTCAGCTGAAACAAGTATCTGGTACGGCCGATATGGCAGTTTTGACATGTACGAGTACCATGCGAGTAATACGAGGCAATATCCGTGCTCGGGCTGAAGCAAAATTCCTCCTCAGGGTGTCCTGTGATAGGACAGCGTGCAACGCGTCATACAAAACAATCGCACAATCATCATTTAACCTAATAGCGACAAAAAGTTAGGCTACATCTACACTACTTAAAATGGCTTTTTTTATAACCCAAACATTTCAAATCCACCCTGTTTTTGGGTTATGGGGCAAAAATTTGATTCGTAACAGAAGCGGTGCTTGTGTGCAGTGTGCAGCCCGTATCACCAGAGAAAAGGTGCCTCTGCCACTGTCACAGCTGATGTGACCCGAGACACCACAAGGCCTTGATTTGGCGTTTTGTATTTTAGCTTGTAATAATCCTTTAGCATCCAATTCAAAACCAACACCAGGGCACACAGATACTTTGTGATACAGCTGACAGTAAATGATGGACAGACACAAGAATTGCTCCAAGATTACAAAAATGTATTTACAGCAGTTAAACATTAAATAGATTAAAAGTAATTTAAAATTTAATTAGGATAAAACTGGGCAAAATATAATTTACCATGCCTTTTTAGGCTACCTTAAGAACAAGGGGTGAGCAGTACTGCAGGAGAGCTGGCCAGCCACTGAACGACAGGGGAGTGGACGGACAGAAGGGTGCTCCTCACACCCCTATACCAAACACACACACACACACACACACACACACATACACACACAGCAACTAAAAGGAAAAAAATATATAAAGGACGTGCGAAATTACCATCACACACACACACACACTATTAGGGGGATGTGTAGCGCAGGTGAGGACTCCTATTCACCAAACCATCTATCGCCCAGCCAACTGCACCGCTTCCTACAGCACACACACACACACACAGAAGCAGAAAAGAGTTGCAATCTTAAACAGCTGTTGCAATGATCATTAGTGTCTTTGAGGACAATCAGCACCACAAAAGAGTCTACTTCAAAACAATATAAACTAACAGAAGTCGCCTAACCTAACTAACAAAGCAAAATAAACACATGGAATTGTTAGGGAACAAGACCTAAAACAAAAGTAGCAGAGTGTAAGATACTGCGATTGTAATGTCACATCACACTGGAAAGAAAAACCTACCAGGAGACCAGCAGCATGGACCTGTTGTGTAAGGAGTCAGAGGAACGGTGCACAGTATCGGGGCAACTTAAATAATAAAATTAATTGATTAAAAATGCGGAAGTAGGCCTTACTATGGCTCATCTAGTACTATGGTAGCCAACTGTTACCATTAGCGCTTACCGTTACCGCTTACCATTCCCGCTGTGGCTGTGAAGCTTCCTTAGTTCAGGCAGAGCAACCCAGCCTCATGGTTCCAGCATGGTTCCATCTGTGTGGAATCATGGCAGACCACTCCAGAAACTACTGGGTCATCACTGCTCTGGACCCACAGTCCGCATGACCTGTCATGCCGTTGTTGCATGCACCCTGAAACACGGGAAATATGTTTCCCTCAAATATCTTCTGCCCGAGGGGTACAGTGTATTTGCCGTGGAGAGGGCAGATAGAATCCTTTCCCTGTCCGGTTTGGGCAATGGGACGGCTGTGGATTGCATAGTCAATATGCTGTCACTGCAAGGCTTGGACCAAGGTGGATTCATTTTCCAGCACATTTTCCTGCACCAGCTCCCACCTCCTGTGCGCGCTTTGGCTAACTTCCCTTGTTCGTCTGCTGGTGACTGCTGATATTTAGTTAAGGAGACTGATCGGGTACTGCTGCCTACCAGACAGTTTGCTGTGTAGAGTGTGGCATTGGTAACAAGGAGCTTCTGGAGGAGTAGTGCCACTGGTTGGTGGGTGCCAAGGTCCTTTCCTGTTATGGATTGACCATCACAATATGGTCAGTGATGCAATTAAAAGTAATTTAATTTAATCTGTCACCGTTCCAAAAAACAGAGGTGCCAACACTGACCAGAAATGTTTCATAAATTCGGCAGGGAAGCCATCAGGATCAGAAGCCTTGCCTGCTGCATACTTTCTGGGTCAGTTACCATTCTATTAAAAGTGAAGAGTAATCTCCTCTGGACCAAAATTGAGACTCCTGTTTATCTACTATTGTAACAGGATGAAAAGATTTGGCTCTATAAGAGATTTTTCTTCTAATAACCGCTTTCTAAATTTGTGATGTAGTCCAGATTTTTTTTTTGCCCATGAGCGAATGCCATGCATATTCCAGGATACTATAGTTCAGTAAGACATGGAGAGAGAGAGAGAGCATTCAGTCATTCTGTGTATGAATGCTGAGAATGGTCTGCATGTGTCTCCTTCTACAGCTAGATTCTTTGAATGTACATGGTATGTAGGAGAGGTTTCAATTCCCCCATGTGGGACCCCACCCACAAGGCGTTGCTCTAGTGACAGCCCCAGGCCCGGATAAAACTGGAGGGTTGCACCAGGAAGGGGATCCAGCATAAAACTGTAGCCAAATCATTCATGCAAGTCGCGGTAAGCTGACTTGCTGTGGTGACAACAAACATGGAAAATCCAAGAGAGAAAAAATAAATAAATAAATAAATAAAATCTTGAATGCACTATTTCAAAATACATTGTGTTGCAATGAAAAGTACTTGAATTCATAGGTATTTCTAAAAGCAAGTACTCCTGTACTTTTTAAATTTAACATAGCTTCTTTCACTTTTATTGGAGTAACATTTGACCAGGAGGACTCCACCACATTAATTCATTCATTCATTCATCTTCATCCAGTTAACCTAAGCATGCATGTCTTTGGACTGTGGGAGGAAACCCACGCAATCATGGGGAGAACATGCAAATTCTACACAGAAATGCGCCAGGCCGAACTGACTCGTGACCTTCTTATAGTGGGGCAACAGCACTAACCACTCTGCCGCCATGCTGCCCAACTCCATCACAGTTCCTTTCAATAAGAACGTGATAGGCCTCTTTCATCCTCAAATTACTTTGATGGTTTTGACCATATTAACAATTTCCCTCTCTTGCTCTCCTGAAAATAACCGTTTTCTGACTCCTTTAGATGGTCGTCTCTCAGTTCTCCAAAAACAGAAGTACTGATGGGAATACAGTTAATTTCCCATTTTTGAAAATAGGAGCATACAGTAACTTTGTACTGTACGCTTAACATTATGTGATATGGTACAGTAATACAATGCTGCAGCATACAGCACTCCAAAGCAATACTAGAGCAGTATGTAAATTAACTACTTACTTTCCTCTAAAAAGGTCCAGATTATAGAGGTTAATGTGATGCGGCTCAGATTCGGCTGCACTCTCTGCCCAGCTTCACTCATTGACATCCCATTGACAAGGACATGGTAACTAGAGTTGCACAAATCTCATTAGAAAACAGTACTTGGCTTTGGCCTTCTGCTTCTTCTTCCACCTCCTCTCCTCTCTCTGCTTCCCGTTTCTCTTCCTCTATTTTCAACACCTTGTGGCTCCATGGTTCCAAAACAAGAGAACTAACCCATTGTCCTTTTTAATTTATCGATCCTGTGGTTCTGATTTTGTGTCTGAACAGTTTTTGTGTTTCCACCTGGTAAACCGTGTGCTAATTGGATTACAGCTGCGATGATTTGAGTTCATGATACTGAATACCAGTGCTTTTCTAAATGAGCGTATAGCGCTGCCAGTGATATATGAAGGAATTTGTGTGTGGAGTTTTCCCAAAAATAAACGCTTGTTAACACAAGTGATAACACCCTTGTTTTGAACATGATTATAATTTGTTGAACTTTTTGTGAAAAAGGATTTTTCGTTTGCTAGATGTCGTCAGGGTTTGGGATGTTGAGTGAGGGAATAGGTTGAGTTATAGTGTGTGAAACTGTCTCAGCAACTCGTGTCTGTGATATGCCAGCATCGTCTCGCCTTCAGGAGAAGTAAAACCTTGGCCTGAGAAATACAGAAGTGCCTCAGGTGTGAGCATGGGGCCTGTGAAGCAGCAGAGTAGCAATGGGAGATAGTTAATTATGATAAGTGTGGACGGGGTTGTAATAACCATGCCCTGTAATTTCTATCACCAGCTTAACAGCCCTGGGCTCCGTTACAGGAAGGACAGCTGACAAAGACAAGACGCGGGAAGCTCTCCTCACTACACAGCTCACACCAATCAGCCCTCAATAATGTAAGGACCTGGAAATCTTTGCTAGGTGAGAACAGCGTTGGTACTCACACCTTTGAACTTTGATTAAAATCTCTGACAAACCATCTCCCAGATTCCCTTTCAATCTGCAATGGAAGCTTCAAGTGCCCAAGAGAAATAAAGCGCTCTCTCCTTCAGCACATTCTGTTCAAAAGATGGGCATTTTTTACAATTAACCTCAAGACATATAATGAGGTTAATTGTGTCATCATAGTAATTATCATAATAATTGCTTTGTTATTGTAAAAAAAAAAGTAGGACTGAAACAGCAAAAAGTTGTAGATTTGCAGGAGGTCAGATTGTACTGAAGTCTATGTGAAAATGTTTCTACTTCTCAATTGATTTATTATCAACGTCTTTCTAATAAGTTTATCGTCTCACTTTCATGTCTTCTTCAATACAACATGAATTTCATTCTTTAAATGATTGCCCCAGTTAGAGGAAAATCAACCAAAAAATAGGGGATGGATTGGGGGATGTGGCTACTGTGTGATTAACAAAGAGTGCAGGTCAGGTGCACGTTCTCCTTCAGATATGGAGGAGGCAGTTTGCAAACAAGTAGGTGATGTCATTGTGGGTTGGCACTTCGTACATATTATATATCCTCCTCTCCTAGCTGCCTCCCTTTGATCTGGAGGTTATTTTCAGAGAAGAATTGTGTGTGTGTGTGTGTGGGGGGGGGTTAGGGGCATTTAAGTTACACTTTTCCCACAATGCAATGCAATGTCATCTGGCAAGGGGTGGGGGGGGAAACAGCACTGTCTCTGACTTCCTCTTCCAGAATCTATCTCTTTCAGCAGCAAGCCATGCAAGGAGAAAGAGAGGGAATTAAGGAAAAGCAGACAGAAGCACTTCAAGCTCATTCCAGCATTATGGCACATTTCCATTTTTCGCCTCAGTCTTAATCTCCATTGAGTGACTGTCATCACCCTCCGGCAGTAATTAGGCATGGGCTCTGGACAACAACAGACGAGCCGGTCTAGCTCTTCTTGAGAAGCAAATTACCTTTAGCTTATGGTAAGCAATATTCCGTGCCAGACAACTTTTACTGCTGATTAGCAATTAGCCCAAACTAGCGGCAGCCGAAGCACTAATGTTTAATTTGCTCCTCTAATGATATAAGGTGTTGTGGGGCAGGCGAGTTGGGATGGAAGGAGGCTTGGAAACGTATGGATTTCTACTTAATTCGTTTTCATTTACGACCTGACAGGCCCGCAGGTAGGAAGAGGAGGAAATTTCTTTGCAATTAGTAATGGCTGCTCCTCAAAGGGAAGGCAGCAGGCGAATGCTAAGAAGGCACACACGCACATGCACACACACACACGCTCTCCTTACTGTCTCATTTCTGGGCCCTTCCCAGCACATCCACCAGCTCAATTATTCACAGTGAAGTTTGAATAATAACAGCATTTTCTCTGAGAAAACATAGTGATTACTGCGTGCGCCTCCTCCTCCTGTTAGAAGCAGTTGTTGTGAGTATGAGCTAAACATACCTGGAGAGCTATTATCGAGACCCCTCTGCTTAATGGATTGCAGCACGCTGTCATTATGATAATGTTGTTACAGCTCTGAAGCCTGCGGCCTAGAGAAAGATCAGGAGGAAATAAGACGAAGTGACATTAACGGGTATCAGTAAACATCTTAATGAAATGATGAGGTGATTTGGAGCCAAATATGTGCTTATTACAATGCATGGCAAAAAGGGCGATTTGTAATTTCTGGTATCAGTCATTAAGAGGTGACATTTTGTGTGATAACAAGCAACTTCAAGCTCAAGCATGTAGTTGTCTTTTCATTGTAAAGGTGCAGCAGTTGAAACAGGCTTTTGCTTACTTGAGCCAAGGTAATATGTGTGCTGTTGGAGGCGGCAGCTCTTTAGCTCCTAATGCCTTGTTTACTGCAGAGGCTCTACTTGTTTGCAAACACAAGCAGGAGGTGTCAGAGGAGGCTTCAGCAGCTCCCCCAGGACTTCCATAATCTGGGGCGGATTCCTGTTTAAACTACAACGGGCTAGTGGGCCGGACTCAACAAATCAGGTGGACTGGCCAAATCTCTGGTGGGCTGTGTGTGGAACAGGGGCTTGTTAAAAAGTGCAATGGGCACTGTGGGAATAACCCTCTCCCCTCGGGGTTAGGGACTCGTCCTCTCTAATGAAGCTGGAGGATGAGGCTCGTTATGTGCCGACGCCTGTTATTCTCCAGGCCGAGACTTTCCCACTTATGCCTTCGTTTTCTCTTCTGGCTGTAGTGCAGTAGCTGCATTGAGGAACCAATCAGACAAGCCATTCTGGACCCTCTTTCTTTTTTTCTTTTTTTTTCTCTTCCACTCTGCTCCAGCATTATAGATGTTTCTGAGGGGAGTGATTTAGAGAAGATGTGGCCCTGCAGAAGTTGAGACAAATGGAGGCAGTCAAGGCTGCAAGTGAACATCCACACTTTGGACAGCTGTAGTGCTTAGATGGTGACGATAACAATAATACTAGTCTAGTGGGTCATTAGAGCTGTAACAGTGACAATCACTCACACACTGGCCTTGGACTTGTAGGAGGACTCTTTGTACCACTGAACCACAATAACACAAATGACTGCAGTTTTTACCAGCAACAAATATCCATATATACATATTCATTTGTAATGCACCTAATAAATATATATATATGCACAAGTTGCATTACAAAATATTATAAACAATAAAATAAAGTGACTGCAATAAATGTTCTTTAGAAATAGTAGCAAATTGAGGGTTTAAAACTGAATTGAAGCAACCCAAAAGTAAAGAAGCATGTCTTTAATAAGGTCTGTACTGCTGATACTTCAGTTTTACCTAGGTATCACTTTCCTATGTACATTTTTCATTTTGTCATTAGTTCAAGATTTATGAAGAGTAATCTATCCATCCATCCATCCATCTTCTACCACATTTTTGGGTCACGGGGGTTGCTGGAGCCAATCCCACTCTGGGCGAGGGCAGAGTGAGATTGGGATTGGACAGGTCACTAGTCCATCACAGGGCCAACCCACAGAGAGCCAGTTAACCCAAACATGCATGTGCATGACGGTGGGAGGAAACCTCCAAAGTCCGCACAGAAAAGCCCTAAGCTGAGAACCAAACCTATGACCTTCTTATTGTGGGGTCACAGTGCAAACTTTTAATATTCCAAATTATTTTCATTTGAAAAAAAGCTGAGTGGTTATTGTGGTCATGGTTGTCCAGATTATTTGCATTGATACATGTTAAATATGCCTTATCATCATAACCAAACACAACATCATCTATGACTACATATCTGTTGACCTAATAGGCTTTCGACAGAATTTATTGTATCAATGTTTGATTACTTTCCAACATTTGCGATGCAGCTCCTTCTCTTCTCATCTCTCCACCGTAGTTTGTGATGGAGCTCACACCGTTCGGTAATGGACACACTTTTTCAAGGTTATGTTAATTGCAGAATGCTACATGCAATCAGCAATATGCCATATATGGTTCTGTTTGTATTATGAAATACTTTGTTTAAGCACAAGACACGCAGCCACACAGTTGCCAAGCCTTAGTTTTTTTTTTTATATATATATTTCATAAGTCATTCATCAAATATAATTGGAGTTATGTAAAATAATTACAAAATGACGTGCTGTAGCTTGCAAGATAATGATAGTGACACAATTACAATTTTAGAGGAACAAACATTTACAATGATCTCATCAGTAAAAGGGTACTTTGAAGAAGACCATGTAGTAAAAAAACATCATGTTTTCTAGTTTTCGAAATCCTAACTTCATTTGAAAAAAAAAAAAAAAAAATCCTTTCATTATTGAAAAGTACTAGTTACAGTTGTGATCCCGATTCACCTGAATGTCTTAAATCATATTAGTTTCATACGATGAATTGGTTGTAATTCACACTTCCTCAGTTTCATGTCCATACCTGAGGCTTTGGGCATTTATTAGATTCATTACTGTGTATATTATTTTTTATATATATATATATAATTTCATAAAAATTGCTTTTTCATCTGTGACCTGACTCATGAGACTATCCAAAATATAGAATCCATGAATATTCTGACCTTAGATAATTAAAACAGCCTATAGAATCACATAAATTAAGAAGGGCGATCCCAGCCTACTCTGCCTGGTACTATTTGAGATTTTCAAGAAAATGCTCTTCATTTTGACCACATTACAGAGGAATAACCCAAAGGCAGTTTCTGAGCTTCAAACAGAAAGAAATGTCACATTGAATCAAACACTTTAAAGAAATCGAGCAGAAGACATCATTGTATATAAATGACCTGTAATCAAGTATATACAGGACTACTCATTTCATAAATATTATTTTGAATATTCTTTATTTTAACAGAATCTGACAGGAATTCCACAACTAACTGAATGATTACTTATGCTGATATAAGCTAAGCTTCAGAGTCTACTTTAATAATCAGGCTGCATAGAAATTAGTAGTATTAATGTAGAATGGTCAGTGTTGCTCAAGTCCAATGAGAATATAATTTTTTATTCAGTACTGGCCTTTGTTCTGTTTCCTGCCACCATAGACTAACACAACACTTGTGCGTTGCAGCCCAGAATGTACAGCAGCAACAACTGGATAAACTAAAAGAATCCTTCCACAACAATTTCACATGGCAAGACTTTTTTCGTCTTCAACACATGCACATATACAGTATATGAATATACTGTTTCATGTTTTTGCCCTGTACACTTTAGCTTGAATAGTTATTCAAAAACACCAATTACTTCATGAGGTCTACTGGAGCTGCAGCTATTAATGGCGTTAGCCTCCAGGCTTTGATAGAGGCAACAGAAGTGGGTATTGCAATAGTTCATTACAAAGAATGATATTACTTCACATCACATCACATAAAATGTAAATATTGGCTGGTTTTGTTTTTAAATGTAGTGAAGCGGGCGACCCAACAGTCAAATGGCTTTGACACATGAGCTCTGAGTAGGCGTTGCTTTGAATACTGGCCAGTGCAACTTTTTCCTTTCTGTCACTCCTCCTCTTTTTGGCCCCTTATTTAAAATAGATAACGTGCTTTTGTCTGAAAAGGCCAAAGTGGTTCATTAATGATATCACCTTGATGTTTTCAGACTGACTGTTGTTCAGTAAGTGTGACTCCCAATTCATTAGGTCCAGCATTTGTGAATTATAGCCAGTAAATGCTCAACAATGTCTTTGTGTCAATCCTCTGTGACTTTTTTGCATGTTGTATTGATGAGCTACAATCTACAGAGCTACAATGCAATGTCTGAGTTAACCAGTCCACTGCTATGATATAACCACCAAGTCACACAGATGAGTACCTAATAAATGTCTTTTTCAAAGTGAAATAAATTAAATTCCATGTGTTGCAGTTTCCTTTTACTGTGAAAAAAAGACATGTTTGGAAGTACAAGCTGCTAACATTACACTCAAAAACAGGGCAGTATGCAGACATTTTGGGGGACGAAGGCTCAGGGGATGAAAAAAGGCACCTCTCTGGTAAATATTACATGAAGTAATTTACATTTTCATTCATTTCAATGACAAAGACTTGCAGATGTACAGCACTTAACAGATAACAGATAATCAGAATAACTATGGACTTTAGCAGATGCAATTGCAGTGATTGGTCATAGAAACAAGAGAGCAGGTGGAGTATGGAAGGTGGCTGTATTGTGTCGGGGAGTCAAACGTCCACAGCAGGGAATAAGAAACAGTGATAGGCGGCTGTGTCTTCGAGGCCATCATGTGGTCAGTGGTGTATAACGGGTACCTGATGGCAAAGCATGAGCACAACTGCTGACATTCACAGCAGTAAGTGAAGAAAATAAACCCAGCTGCAAATTTCAAATGATGAGTGGAAGAATACAGCTGTCCTCCCTTGCTGTGCCTTTCTCCCAGGTTATTTGACTTTATATTTTTATACCCATGCACTCTGCTGAAGTACAGCTGTTGTGTATGTTGCTGTTGTGAAAGTTCAAAAGCAAGGTAAGATTTTTCTTCTCCTTCCGCTTTGAAAGTCCACAAACTTTTTTTTTTTTTCAACCTGTGCAGCAGGCTTGCCTAGACTCTGGAGAGAGGTAGCATGGTGGAGGAACAGGGAACTCTCAGTCATCTCCTTACACAAAAACACAGAAAAGGACTGACAGGCAACTGGTTCAAAGCTTCCCTCTCCTCTCCCATCTCCTCTGGTGCAGAATTTCAATGCTCCATTTTTTATTTTTTATTTTTTTACCCCATAAAGACTGTTTCTCAATGATTCTCTCTCAGCACCTCATAGTTCTCCCTGTTCATTGATGAATTAAGATAAACATCAAAACTGTGGCAGTGCTCAAAGAATTGCACTGTAAACACAAAGGCATTTCCTTTATTCTCCGTTTAGAAGACATGCAAATGAAAAATTTGTAGAACACAGGGGAATTACATGCTCTTTGCAAAACAAGGGATTTGCTAATGCAATGCAACACCAGTTTGCCCCTTCACTCTGGTTTACCAGTACATAGAAGTGTGTGCACTATGTATCAAAATGGAAATGGGTTCTGTAGACATTATAGTTGAATCCCTAGCGTACACAACAATAAAGCTTGTGTGATGTGAGTGACACCTTTAGGAAGCTTATAATGTATATTGTTTATTGTACAAGAAAAATTCAAATATGCTCTTTTTTGGCAACTGTAGCACAAGAATTATTCTGGTTTATTATCTGGCTTTCTGTTATCTTATTAGCTGCCATATAAATAACTGAGATTTACAGGTGTGGTGACATAATCAAAGACAAAGCAAGTCTATAAATCATAAACTTGCTTTGTCTTTGGTCTTTGGTTATGTTGCTTTGGTTATATCACTCAATTGGAAATCAAGCTGACTGCCATTTGGTTTGGCCACATATGTATATACATATATGTATATTTGGACTGTCAAATGATTAAAAGTTTTTATCAGATCAATCTCATGGGGGCTATGGTTTCATTTAGATTAATCAAGATTAAATATTCATTCATTATTAATTTCACTTTGTTGGCGCAAAAAAACTCGTGAAAGAAGCCAATATATTAATACTTAACAAGTGTTTATTCAAACTAAAGAGCAGATGTGGTATCCAGATTGGATTGCAATATATAAATAAAATAAAAAAACATACCAAGCACATCACATTTAAAAATCACTTTTTCTTTCTTTCTTTCTTTCTTTTTTGTAAACAAACAAATATCCACATTAATGTGGCCCTCTTCATCATTTAGCCAGCTGCTGAGACAGACTCATTTATTTACTTGTTTATCAGAAAGGAGAGATGACCGCTTCTTATCTACAATGTTACTTGGAGTGGCGAGATATTTATGGGCCAGTGTCTGCTTTTCATAGGCTCCTGAATGAGTTGACCACTAGTGATTGCCCACCACTACTGACCAACTCCGCTTGGACAAACTTCACTTGTGCACTGCCCAATAAGCATTGCCAGAGACCTCTCAGTATTCTGAGTTGCGTTCATTGTGTTTTTTTTATTTTTTATCATACTAATCATGCAAATTAATTATTTATGTAGATGGCAGCATAGTGTTTAGTGCTGTTGCCCCACAACAAGAAGGTCACAGGTTCGGTTCCCGGGCTGGAGACTTTCTGTGTTAAATTTGAATGTTCTCATGCCTGTGTGGGTTTCCTCTGTGTACTCTAGTTTCCTTCCACCATCCAAAGATGGAACATCTTTGGGTTAATTGGTGACTTGTCAGTTGTCAGTAGGTCTGAGTATGACTATGAGTGGTTCTTTGTCTCTGTGTGTTGGCCTGTCCAGGGTGACCCAGTGTGAGCTGGGATTGGCTCCAGCCCCCCCTGTCCCCACGGCCCAGAAAGGGATAAGTGATAGAAAAGATGAAGGAGAGATAGTTAGAAAGATATATAGCTTCATATAATTTTCTTATTCATAATTATTTTACAAGTCAATATTACAAAAAAGATTCATTAGATTATAGTTTTCTCAGTTATCATAATGGCTTCCTCAGATTTCACAGGTTTTAAGTTCAGGTTATTGACACTACTGGAGAATACTGATCTCATCATGGTAACAGAAAGCTGATGTTTTGTGAATTAAATTCACTGTTTACTTGTGTTTTTGTTTCCAAAGTAAATTTGCGAAATATTAAGGTTTGTTTCTAACCTGTCTGATCATCATATATAACAGACCTCTTTTTATCTAAGCTGTTAACTTTATGAGCACTCCATTTTATTGTTCTCATTATTGATGTATTGTAGTTAATTGAAACCACCAAGAAAAGTACAGGAAAAGGCCAAGTTTTAAGAAAGTAGAATCTTCCTTTGATCACTTTCAGTCATAATCTCAGAGTGATAGTTGTGAGTGTAGCTGAGGGAGTTCATCAGTAAAAGTGACTGAAGATGCCGAAACAGCAGAGAGGAATCACATCAAAGTGAAAACAGTTCCATTTCAATTTTCCTCTCAAGCTGACCTGATGCAAAGTGAAGTTTATAGAGACTGCAACTGTTCCTTTTAATTCTCTTGTTTGTTGATTTCAGGTACTCTCCACAGTTTACCACAAACACACTTTTCTATTCAAACTCCTTGCAGCACAGGACGTGTTAACTCCACCTCTGCTCAGTCGACCCAAAGCAGCACTTCAGGTTCATAGCTGAGGGCCAGCTTTGTTATCAGGCCCTGACTACCCCTGTGGCTACACTGACAGGGACCTTGGCCAAGGGTCCTCAGCTCTCCAACGCAGTGATAAGGAAAGGTCAGTGTGCTCAAGTCATCGTGCCAGAGGCTGGTGAGCATATCTGACAGGCAGGAGGATCCAGTGATAGGCCTCCATTTTAAGATGCTCTGGCAAGGCTCTGACTTTGGGGTGGCTCAGTTCATCATCAACTCATATGACCTAAACATAGACACAGCCTATTGTCTTACAATATAAATAATTTTCTCATTAGCAAGTGTGAAGATGAGCTGTTTTGTTTGGCAGGGCTATAGCTCTATTTTAGTTTCCTATCCCTTTAATAATTTTGTGATCATCAGATGAAACTTGCTGGATGCCCTGCTGTTTGTGTTATACTTAACGGCTTTCTGTCAGCTGTGATTTGACCGCAGACCACAAGGATACACAGATGCAGCATCGTAGCAACTAACCTCTATTATGTGTTACATCATTTGGATGAATGTGCATCAAACAACTTCCAGACAGTTGCTGGTAATTTTTTAAAGGGACTAGTGGAAGGTGAGTTTTAAAATTATCAAGTGGAACTGTTCATGCAGCAATGTACTTGCTGTGTCAGTACTGAGCCGATGTGATCGAAGAAATCTCAGTCACAGTGATGCCACAATAGGAAAACTTAATTATTGTTGTTGTGCCTGAGTTTGGTTCTCTTTTAATTGACTTGGTCTTCAGTCTGCAGTCAGTGATTTTTTTTTTTTTTTCATTGTTAGCGAACATTCAACGTCTCTGGCATTGGACAAAATGTCTCCAGATATCAGCAGCTTCTTAACTAATGTTTGCTTCATCGAGATTTCCTCTTTAATGTCAGCTGAGCATCCCTATCCAAAATATAACACAGCATTAATATATTTACTCTGGGACCAGCGGTGATCCAGAAGTGACCCCAGGTGGCCTGCAGACCTACAGAGAAAGATATACAGTGAAAAGGAAAGCAAGGGTCTGGAAGATCTGGAAGCAGATCTATTTGGATATTCTGGAACAGAACACTGCTGTTTATCCCAGCCTGATAGGTAAATTAGCAAAAAGTATTGCATTAGAGACCAGCACAACTATCAGAGTAGTTTGGAGTGACATCATTTATTTTGTTTATTTTGTTAACATGTGCCTGGCAGTGACTGGCTCAGTGTTGGGAGTTGCACTAACTCTGGTTCTCTGTATTGGTCAAATCAAATCAAATCAGAATTATTTGTATAGCGCCAAATCATAACAAAGTTACATCAAGGCACTTTACATATAGAGCAGGTCTAGACCAAACTCTTCATAAAATTACCCAACAGATCCCCCCATGAGCAAGCACTTGGCGACAGTGGCCAGGAAAAACTTCTTTTAACAGGCAGAAACCTCGGGCAGAACCAGGCTCGGGGGGGGTGACCCGGTTGGGTTGAGAGTGAGAGAGAGAGCGAGAGAGGGAGAAAGAGAGAGAGAGTGAGAGAGGCATGGGGGAGGGGGGTGTAGGCAGGAACATGATGCTGCATTAAGTTCATGGAGATGAGCTGTAGTACAGAATTCATGAAGATATGGGACCAGCAGGCGTTGCAGGAACATGGGATGGCGATGAGTCACCACCTGCAGGATGAGGACAGGGAGAGAGAGGAGAGGAACTGGGAGAAACAGAGACTTCGGGAGAACATGGTTAGTAAAAGCTGTACAAATGCTTAGAACTGGGAGAAACAGGGATTTTTAAGAAGCATGGTTCTTATCAGCGCGTGCAAGGGGGAGGGAAGGAGAGAGGGAGAGAGAGATGCTCAGTCCTTCCCCCAGTTGTCTAGGCCTATAGCAACACAGCTAAAGATTAGAGGACTTTAACTTTTTAACTATAAGCTCTGTCACACAAAAAAGGCCTGGTCTTGAAAATTGCCAAAGAGTCCGCCCCCCAGACCGATACTGGAAGTTGGTTCCATAGAAGAGGAGCCTGATAACTGAAAGATCTGCCTCCAGATTTACTCTTGGAGACTCTAGGAACCACAAGTAAACCTCCATCTAGAGAGCGGAGTGGCCTGCTAGGACAGTAAGGAACTATGAGCTCTCTGAGATATGATGGAGCTTGGCCATTAAGGGCTTCATATGTTAACAGAAGGATTTTAAATTCTATTCTATATTTTACTGGCAGCCAATGAATTGCAGCTAACACAGGAGAGATATGATCTCTTTTCCTAGTTCCTGTTAATATTCATGCAGCAGTGTTCTGAGTACAATAACTTCACTTTTGTCAGTGTTGACAAAATTGGGTCATCCAGACTTTTATGTCTTCAAGACATGTCGGCAGTTTGACTATCTGACTGACTTCATTTTGCTTCATTGATAGGTACAGCTGAGTGTCGTCTGCATAACAGTGAAAGCTGATGCTGTGTTTCCTGATAAAGGAAGAAGATAAAGAGAAAAGAGGATTGGTCCAAGTATCGAACCCTGTGGGACTCCATAACTGACTACAGTGCATGAGGAGGAGTAAGGTACTGGTAAAGTTTTAGGTTTACTCACCAATAATACCTCCATGAGTGCCATATTCATGGAGTGAAATAATTAATAGTGAATAACTAATAACTCTTGCAGCAGCGGGTACTGAGCAGGAACATGGAGCAGAGATGGTTCAGCACCTGAAGGATGAGGACAGGATGGAAACACACAGACTACAGGATGAAACAAAGTTACTTAAATTGTGATTTACATACATGGGGGGAGAGAGAGAGAGAGTTGCTCAGTGCATCCTCCAGCAGTCTAGGGCTATAGCAGCATAGCTAAAGAGTAATTGAACTTTTAACTGTAGGATTTGTCGCAAAGGGACATTTTAAGTCAGATCTTGAATGTAGAGAGTCTGCCCCTGAACTGATACTGGGAGTTAGTTCTGTAGAAGAGGAGCCTCATTGCTCTAAGATTTGCAAAGTGACCTGCCGGTACAATAAGGAACCATGAGCTTTCAGAGATATGGGTTTGGTCATTTAGAGCTTTGTATGTTAAAAGAAGGATTTGAAATTCTACTCTGAATTTTACTGAGAGCAAATAAAGACAACAGGTGAAATCTAATCTCTTTTTCTAGTTCCTGTTAATATTCATGTAGCAGCATTTTGAATCAACTCAAAGCTTGTTAGAAAATTGTCGGGACGTCCTGATAGTATGGAATTACAGTAGTCCAGTCTAGAGATAATGCTTGCACTAGTTTTTCCTGCATCCCCTTAAACAGGATGTTTCCAATTTTTGCAATACTGCACAGGTGAAACGCTGTCTTGTTTTATATGAGGGATAAAGGACATGTCCTGGCAAAAATGACTCCAAGACTCCAAGAAATGACGCAACACACTCACTGCCAGGTTTACAGCCAAGCCAGATAGATCCACAAAATGCAGAAAATGGAGTTTCTTTAGCAGCTTATTTAGCTGTTTGGCTTTTTGCCAAATGATTGAACTCATTCAACAATGTTAACTTTTTAAATATGTCCTCTTTACAGTCAAGTTCCAATGCTACTCGCATGAATCCATACATTCTTGAGGTATGCTATATTATTTAAATTGAAGTCAACACTATTCCTTTAACTCCAGACTCTCTGGTTGAATCCAGAAGGTAAACTGATGTAACATGCAAAGGGGGTCTCATCATCATCATCATCAGTCAGCAATCAGCCTTTGCTCTGCAGTATTGGAAACATCATTATGAGTACAATATCAAACAGATATGACATATCTGTGAAGACACTTCAATGGATTTGCTGAGACCTTTGGGAAGGAAACTGGACTTACTTGAATTCCTGGCTACAATTTACCTTTCATCAAGAAGGTGCCTTCAAGCAAGTGTAGTCATTTTGGTCAAGCTCTAAACGGAAGAGATAGTCTTTTGAGAATAGTTGATTTATTATCAGTTCCAAAATTAGAATATTTGAGTTCATGGAAACACAGTCATGGTCAATGACAAGGTCACTGGTGGCAACTGACAGCACAACTGTTTTCCCTGTTCAGCTGCCTGGAAGTTTACCCAGCAGCCTCAGACACACATGAACTAATATTTCTTACCAACCTTCACAACCCCTCCCCTCACGCAGTGTGTTATTCCTGATTAACCGTAAACGAGCAAATATTTTCCCAGTGTTAGCCAGGTTAGATCCCCATTTAATTAAACTGGCTCATTATGTCGCTCTCTGATTAGTGGAGGAGAATCAATTATTCAATTCACAAACATGGGCCGCAGGAGCTGGAGGTGCACAACGAGCTGCTCATTTAATTCCAAGGACACTAATTAGCTACAAAGCAAGCAGCGACTTTCCTTCTTTTTTTTTCTTTTTTTTTTTTACTCCCCTGCCTTCTTTTCCAATTATCACACATGCAGGACACTTAAAGTTAGCAAGCAGATGAGGAAAAATCACAGGCCGGGCTGTGGGTGGTGTTTTAAGGAGGTGTTTTGGGAACAGGGAAGGGAGAGGGGCGTGGTGGGTCAATCTCTGCCTTATTTAGCTGGATTCTTTTCTAGTTACTGAGGTCAAGAATGAGAAGCAAGCAGGGGGGAGCTTATTTGCTGATATGTAGATCACAGAGCCTAAGCATTCAGGAAACGACCCCAGGGATTTGCAGATGTGTTGAGCCGGGGCCGCTTACTTTTGTTCTCTGCATTCAAACAGCGGGCAATTATCCGAATTATTGACAGCAGATTTCTCATTTCAACTGCAAATTAAGGCTATCAATAAAGCTTTCTGATGCAAAAGTGACTAATTAACCAACAGAGTGGAGCTCTGAAGCCTTGATATAAAAAAAAAAAAAAAAAAAAAAACTCCAGTCGGCTGCATGTTGTGGAAACACAGGGGAACTAATTAGTTTAATTATCAAAACAGCTAATTAAAATTACACAGTTGCCTAATTAGTTCTGTGCTTCTTGCTGTCTCCTCTCCCTCTGTCTTTTTTCTTAGTTGCCCTCTCACTCTTTAATTGACAGGTTGAAATTAAATATAAAATAGGGGGAAAGAGAGCAGAGTGTGTGTTTGCGTGCATGTGTGCGTGTGTGTGTGCACTGTTTTTTTTTATGTGCTTGGAAGGAAGTAGGAGAGCACAAGCATATCCTGCTGAATATTTTCTCCTGTGGCAGAATACTAACAGCAGAACATATGACAGTTGTCCCTTAGGTGAGACAGTCCAAATTCTCCCTCCATTAATCTGACCCCAAGATCAGTGATAGGTGGGGGTGGGGTAAGGAGGGGAGAGAGTAGTGTGACAAATGAGCTAACAGTGTGCCTCGCGTCACGAAAAAGTCTGCTTAAAGCTTTTATGATACTTGTTTATTTAAATGGCAAATAAACACACAGCCAGAGTTAGAAAATTGAATGAACCAATTGCTGATCTTGGATTGGGTTGTCACTGTTCTATGTTTCACTTCTTGTCATTAAAGCCCCAAAAAAGAAACAATGACTACAGTGCAATTGTCAATTTATCTCATGAACAAATATGTATAAATTCAAAGCTTGATATTAATACCCTGTGCAAAGGCATGTAGTACTGGGTGCTAACTAATATGGCAGAACAGTTGAATAATAATTGTTTACCTTTATTGCCTATTTGTGCTGCATCTTTCCTCATCACTCACTGTTAAGACCGGAACAAAATTATTCTCAGAGGGGTGAATTACATTTATATAAGATTGTCAATGTTTTACTATTTTATAATTCTACTCCTCTGCAGCTCTCAGGGAAATATTTCCTTTTTACCTGACAGCTTTAAATGACCTATTTGCATGTTTTGCTCCAGAACTAACGTTAACAGTAGCAGCTGTTTGTTTCTGCCCAGAGGATGTATTATAACCTCTTGTCAACACAACAATGCCTGTCAATCACTGCCACCTAATCTCAGAGAAAAGAAGCCTTAGACAGACCCTTTCATCACAAGTAATGTGTTTAGTTGAACATAAAACACTTTAAACTCACAATAATTAGAATAGAGCAGATTATTAGATGTCAACCCAGTGAGTCCCTGTGGTTTTTGACTTATGACTAAGTGTCAAGTGGAAACACAACAGTGAGACAAGACATCCTATAAAATGAGTTAGTGCTGGATCTGATCTGCTCTGTACTATATGCTGATCATCAAATAGGGCATTGCATATGGTACAGTGTGTCAATCACACTGTAGTCACAACTTAATGCATTCCCCACTTTATGGTTACCATCAGTTAACATCATGTTGTATTGAAGACTCAAAACTACAGACTGAGACCATAAAACTCACTGGGAAAATATTTACTGAGCTTTAATCAAATGAGTAGGACAAGTAGGACAATTCTCCCATAGACTTCAGTGGAATCTATGTCTGAAAAAAATATTAAAGAGAGCCCCTTTCTTTTTCCAAAGAATCAAAGGGCCATGATCCAAAGTTGGTTACCACTGGATACCTCAGTATCAGTGAAATGATACTAAATATTAATAATGATATTCATCATATTGATCACAAGGGCCAAGTTTCAGACATGCAAATAATTTTACTACCTCTACACAGAATTTTCTGATTAATAGGATTTTAAAAGCAGGACTATATTTTGGAGTTTTTTAAATTGATAGATGAATGTCATGCTACGTCTTTGACTGGTCTCAGTGTTTCTTTTTTGTGTTGCATTAATAATCTGTAGCTGAAAGTAGTCCTCCTTTTTTTTTTATATAAAAATAACATTTAATTGTTGAAGGAAATTCCTGGACCTTAAACAGAAATGATAATATATGTATGTGCACCATGAAGCTTCAGCATGTAACCGTTTTAACATAGTTGAAGATTTCTGAATGTTTTTCTAAGAGCTTTTTAATCCACAGAAAAAATCATCCTCTCCATTGAACTGAACTATTTAACGTCTGTAAAACATTGTGTAAATATACTGGCCATCAAAACCTAACTACAAACCAAACTCTTTTAGACTGCATGCTGTCATTTTGACATCTATTTTCATCTGTGATCACACCTCATACTCGGCTGAAAAGAGTATGTACAGTACGCAGTGAGAGGATGTTATTTAAGCCCACCGCTGCTAAAACATTTACAGCAGCATGTGCCCAAGGCTACACACTGGAACAATGTCAGAGCCATTTATAAAATGACAATATATTTCGCTTGAACAAAACCAACCCCTCCAACCAAAATTCATTATGGCTGTTGCATGCAACGCAGGGTAATGTGCCATATATTATGTCTATTACAAAAAGCTAAGACCAGGACAAAGTACTTTCTTTCACTATAAGTAATATTGCTCTTTACATTTTTATAATATTTGAACACAGCATGAAGTATTTATCCTGCCTGTATATTATGCATCTACACAACAGATTTATGTATAAGGAATAATAAGTATTTATTGGTGTAAGTACAAAACAAAATGACTAATTTCACACTTAATCAGCAGCAATGCAAATAGGCCAAACATGCAGGATCCTGCCATCATATCAGAAGGTAGCCTTCAAAGAATTTTTCTTAACTGGGAGAAAATACTGTGTGTACAGGTATCAGTGACCAGGCATCATGTGGACCAACCATGAGGACACACAAAATTAATGCTGATATGAAAATGTGCTGTTTTTAAACATCATTCCAGCCAATGTGATTTTCATCTATTTTAATTATGTTATGTTTTTAATGTGACACAACCTCCTACCTTTCAATTCACCATCATTCCTGAAATGTGACTCCTGTCAAGCACTTCATTCATTCATTAATCTTCTACCGCTTAGCCATTTCTGGGTCACAGGGGTGCTGGAGTCAATCCCAGCTCACACTGGGTGAGGGCGGGGTACACCCTGGACAGGTTGTTGGTTGATCATGGGGACAAAATAGAGACAGACGGAGACGTCTATCTCTTTAACATTTTTATTTGTTCTTTTATTATACTTTAATTTCTTTCTTTTATGTTTTTTTTTTTACTTATGTTGACTAACCCTTGTGAATGATTATGTGTTCTATGAATAGACTTGCCTTGCCTTTACCTGCAGACCAGCTGTTCACTAGAAGACCCAAGACATTTCTATCTTAGCTCACTTGGATTCAGTCATCAATAACCTGTGCTTCATATATGGACCTGTGTATATAAACTGGGTGTTGGTGTCCAAATATCTAGAATTGAAGTGGTTTCAGATCTATTTTTCCCCCACATGTTTCCCAGTGCAGTGCTTCCTGTATTTGGATTGCCCATTTTTTATGTGTAAATCTAAATAAAGGTAGACTCTGTGGCATCACTCTCAGGTTTCTTATGAAGCACAGAGTAAGCTGCTTCATCATTGCCATCTTGGTAGTGCTTAATTTCACTGCATGCTGCTTTTTGGGAGGCATATTCTCACCGGCCTGTCACTCAGAGTGGCCAAACCCTTGCTTATGCCGAAATAACATTGAAGCAGGTGAATTACAACAAGAATATATCAGCCTGAAATGGCCATTTGAAGAAGTGCAGTTTTTAACACCTCTGCCCAGGCTTCATAGTACAGACTAGGGACTTCCTGTTTTGTTTTTTTATTTAATTTCTCTATTTAATCTGGCAACCCTGGAGTCAGTTTTTTGCCTGTGTTACTGCCTTTGTGATGAAATGTAATCTAATGAAGGAGCAGCCCAATAGTCCAGTGATGACAGTGTATATCATACGGGTGCAAATGTTGGTTTGCAATTGCAAGTGAGTCCTATACCTATTCCTCTTCTCTCAGTCCCATTTCCAGTCCCTCTATACTTTTCAAATAACAATGGCCAATTATTGTATTTATTTTCTTATTTTTGAATCTGCTGTTTCCCAATACCCTGAATGTGGATTTGGTAGCTTTTCTGATCTCTTTTGGATTCAAGACTGAAATAATGTAAATGCCAACAAACTGCAGGGCATCTTGAGGGCATCCAGGCTGCTGTACCTTCTGGACATTGGCAGTGTGGCTCTCCAACAAGGCTTCATAGCCCCTAAAGTGAACCGACCAAACAGCCAGCAAGTGAGGTCTGGGGTGGGGGGGTGTTTAGATAGTTACTGCCTGATCAGCCAGCAGCGGATTATCTGTCAGGTGCAATGTGTTCATCACCTCCAGCTAGAGGTGCTCATCAGCAACCTTGCCTCCCAGCATGTAAATGGTCCATGACCAAGCAGGGCCGACCCAGAGCCTTTATGGGGAGGGGTATTTTTAGCCACACTAATCAGGGAGCTTATTATTTCTTGGGTTCACAAGAACTTTGAACTGCAGACTCTCCTGGCCTAAAAGATTCATGAAGGAGATTCTACCGGGGGACCTCCTCGAGGCTTGAGAGGTCAGAGATTGGTGTTATCCCTACAGCAACCACAGAAAAACAAATTGAATGTGTTAAGGGTGCACATCTTGTACATTTATTGTATCTGTTTAATGTAGCATGCTGTGGGTGTAACTGATTTATAACTTGGGGGAGGCATATTGACACACAAAGGCAAATATATGGGATTCTTATATGTTCAATGTAAAAAGTAAAGCAGCATGCTGCACAGAGGAAAGTGTAATTGGTCATGCTAACAAAAATACAAAACATAAAGTGATATAAAGTCAGTCTGCTGTACATTTCTGTGAATTTAAAAAGTTTTCCTTAGCATGGAAGAACCCACAGGACATCAACTCAACTATTATCAGACTGTCGCACTTTCCTTCACAGCAGTGTTCAGAAGGCTTGCACCATTCTCCATGTGCGTTCTTATGGATGCACTTGTAAATCTATGGACCTTATTAGATTGTGAGTGAATATGACGGCCCTCACAAAAGAAGGCCTTTTGTATATAAAATGCAATCTAGCTGGGGCCAGCTGGTGAGGGAAGCATGTAGATTACAGGGTGAATTGCCTGCAAAGGCACTGTTCAATTTGAATTGTCAATGTGGCTCCTCCATTTAACTCATACAGAGACCATTTTGGTTCAGATAGAGCAAAGACAGATTCCATCAGGTCCTTATCTGTTACAAGTTGCATTGCTTGCAACTGGATTCAATAGGTACCGATAAAGGTGTTATTTTTTAAACATTAGGATACCTGGTTTTTCTGCACTGGTCAGCAGTAGGGTATATGAGTATGAGAAAAGCATATAAAACATGTCCGGCTTCCTTCCTCTCCCTGCTGTCTGATACCATGAATGGTGTATTATTCCTATCATTTTTCTGACTTTCTGGAGGAAAAAGTAATTTTATCTTGTAAAGGGATGGGTTTTTTTTTTTTTTTTTTTCAGCACTCCTGTCCCCGGAGTGGCGTATATTGTTCTGGAATAAAGAAATCTTCCTGCTGCATTGATACATCATCTCAGCCAACCCCAATCACTGTCTGCGGACTGTCAGCAGAGACCAATTTGGCCACATATACTACTGACCATGACATTTAAGAAAAATTAATCCCCCTCTAAGCTAAAGAGAATTAACTCCGCTGCAAAAGACTATCATCAAAAGTCTAAAGAGGGCTGGTGGTGCGTAGGGTCTTATAATTCTCTGATTCTCTTGTGTTCATCAATGGGAGGGAAACTGTTTGACAGCCACTGTGTGAACTGATTCTTTTGTTGTACTACCAGATGACGCCGGTAGAACCGTGTCTCTCCCAGATGCAGATATACCTAAAATTTGAGTCAGATGACAGACTTAGTGTTGAGTGAGAAGTTCTGAGTGACCACTTAGGGAGATGTCAATCATGCTACTGACAGGGCTGCTTCCTGTGCATTAACAAAGTGAGATTGAGCATCCAGTAAAGGAGGGTGTGCCCTGTGAGCGTCATCAAAGGTGATGCTTTCAAGACGGAGAGAGAGAGCAGCAGGGAGCATCCTGACAGCTAGTGGAAGCTTTTGTCAATAAAATGAGGAACAAATCTCTTCCCTCAACAAAAATCATGTGGAGCCAACCCATTTGGATAATTGTCATGTCAATGATAGAGCTTATATGGATCAAGGCTCTTTTGCCATCAAAGACACTAGCAAGACCCACACATCCAATATCCCAGTCAGAAACACAACAGAGAGACAATCATATCATATTCCACATCATATGCTGTGTCAGAACCAAGTGCAAACCCTTTGTGATGTCATGCATACTGTCCATTTTCAAGCCAACACTTTGTAATTTGGCTGAAAGCCATCATGGTTTTATGACACCAGAACAAACCATATTTGGAGTGAAGGTGGCGCTGAGGAGTAGTGAGGGCTGGATGTGACCTGTTCTGACATAACCTGTTTTTTTCTATTTTCTTCTAAATTGTACCATTATTTAAAACAATGAATGCCACGCAGAGGAAGCGTGCAGAAGACTTGAAACTAGGCACCAAGACCATGACCTCATTAGGAAAATGTTTACTGAGCTATTAAATCACCAATTTTCACATCTATTCAATATAACCTGACTTCTTTTTACAACCAGAGCAGTCACAGGTATAATCCTTTGCAGTTATACTGTCAGTATTCCAATTCAAATTAACAATGGCATTAGACCTGACAACCAACATTCAACCAAATACCACATAATGATGGGCCATGGTCAGCTTTGTGCCTGACCCATAAGCAGAGTGGATGTTGGAGGTGAATTTACCAAGTGGACGTAGACACAACTAATTTGCTGTAGAAGCAATACACAGTGATGATGCACCAATAAGCCACAACATGGTCCATGACAGGTGAAGGGAATGGTGTTGATTAATGGTTACTATACACTTCAGACCCTTAGTCAATGTCTAGTTTATTGAGTCTGAGGTCAGAACTTGAAAGGTAGTCAGGACTCAAAAAAAAAAAAAAACAAAAGACGATGTTTCATAGTTCCTAATATTTTCACTTCACATTCTGGAATTGCATATTTCACTTGGTATCAGGTTGAACAATGAGTCTATCTGTTTTCCGACTCTGAATAAGAGACTAAACCTTCTTTATGGACAGTTTCTTTGATCGCCTTGCATGCTCTGTTTTGCAAGTGGAACAGGGTGTGCTGCAAACTCCATCCTATTTACATTTCTCTTTTTGTAATCCATTCTGTTCCAGCCATAGGTGGCGAGAGACAGGAGAGGGAGAGAAAAACAGACGAGCAAAAGAGATACTGTGCCTCAATGCCAAGGTGCCTGGGCCTCTTTTCTAAGCAGTAAATGTTCTGACGTGGAGTGAGGGTGTGTGTGTGTGTAGGGGGGAGGGGGGTGATAATGACAGCAGAATGCCTTTCCAAGACAGCCGCATTGTTTTAATTGTTCAGACCGAAGAACTGAGGGAGAAAAAAAATGGTGGCTGTTTTCTCAGAGCCAGTGTTAAAAAAAAAGAACAAACCTGGCTTTTTCCCTGCAATGTGTTGGAGCAATTATGTACAAACCCTGTAATTATGCATATCTTTTGGAAACATGTAAAAAGCTGCATGGCAATGAGACTGGGCTGCTTAAACAGCACACATCGTGCCCCCATACAGCTGTGCATTGTTTGATATTTTGGTGAGTTTTGGCAAAGAAATTTGGGAGTTTTAGACACATTGCTTTTTTGTTGCGCGCGTCTGTGTGTGCATTTCGTGAAATGTGCCTTGTTTTCATGCAACCTTGGAGAGAGGCAGGTTTCTCGGCGTGGACATTAGCTGGTGGGCAGAAATGGAGCACAAACACCACCTTTCTCACTGTATCAGTGCAGCTCCTCCCACCCCCCCTCTTTTCTAACCATTTCCATACCCCCACCTCTTCCTCCACAGATCCAATCCTCTCCTCTTCTCCTCACTCGTCTCTGCCTGTGCTGGGTCCCACTCTTAATTAAGTCTGCTGGGGTTTAAAGTGTTGAATCTTGTTTAAAGCCCATCTCAGCACATTTAAAAGGACTATGAGAGTGTGCATGATAATCAGGACATCCAGAGCCATTTGGGTAGAAGTGTTGGCCACTGAGTGCATGATTTGAGATTTGATTCCTTCACAGTTGCTTTTATTCCTCTGCATATATTCTTGGCAGGGAAGGGAGAGGGTGTGATTATTCCTAACTGTCACACTGTCATGTGCATGTATCTTTTGTACCGACTCAAGGCCCCTACTGCTTACAATTACCACAAGTTAATCTTATCACAGCAAAATTCAATTACTTTTATCAAGGTTCTTTCATAGGCTACAGATGTAGTCTGGGTAGACCCTATTCTGTCGGCCATTGTGTGCCCTTGCATGCGTTTCTGTGCAAATAATTGAACTCTGCTTTTACCCACACAAAAACCTGTGTCCCAAGCAGCAACAATGCAACATGTAACAGCTCTATGAGAAACCAATAATGGGGGCATTACTGCAGTTCGCCTCAGGCTGAGCACCTGTTACTGTGTCTCCATTCTGGGTCCACATTGACATTTAAAATGGACATTTTCTGCATTGATAACAGGTTAGTGGCAGGGCTGCGAGCCAGGAGTCTGATGAAGGCTATTTAAATGCTTGCAAAGTGGTGAGATTAAAATCGAATAAGTGAAGCTTTTTCCCTCCCTTTTTCTGCCTGACTTATCTGGATTTGTTCCCCCAGACCCTCACTGCAGTGGATTCTGGGTAACTCCCCTCACCCAACATACCAATTACCCTCGGATGGATTTTTTTTCTTTTTTTTTTTTTTTTTAGAATGAAGCAGGATAATTGTGTAATTATCTGGGTGAAATGGGAAGTGTAATGTGTTAAAGTGGGATTTTTTTAAGCCTCTGTAAGGTGGTGAAAAGTGGAGACAGCAGGGCAGGATTGTGCGGTTAATGAAACTGCAGTACCTCCTGCTAACAGAATATATTAATAAATACATCCTGTTTTCTTTTGGTGTTTCCTGTTTCAAAGTCCCACTTGCATAGATGATTAGCAACCACCTGTGCCAGCTTGATGGCTGAGCTCTCACTCCCTCTCTTTCTCTCTCTCTCTTTCACTCTCTCCCAAACCTGCTACAGCTGCTTTCCAATCATTTCCTCATCTGTTCCAATAAACTTTCCCACAGTAAACTTTTACCTTGGTGTCCATGTTTAAGTTGAGTGTTGGAAACAGCTGTAAGATAATAACTGGGGCTCATCCCAGATCTTACCTAATCCTTTATTTTGAGACTAGTGAAGTTATTTATGTGCTGCTCTGTTAAGCAGTTTCTGGACTTTGAAGGCACAACCAGCACTATTTTATTGTTTTGGTGTGGTAATTCTGAGGTGGTCAATTATATGCTAAAGATAAACCAAGTAAGTGAAGAATCCGACCTTTCCATTTAACCCTTCTAGACCAGGAATTCAGGAGCGTCATAGACTATATAAGATTAAGATTATAATAGTAGCCTGTGGTAGCACATGTGTAAACTAGGCAGTTTGGTTTATGTTTCCTGCACTCAATTTCATTTGTTTAATCTCTCTAAATTGTAATTCTTGTCATTCAGTGTAACCTCTTTTGCAGTTTTTCTACATTATGGCACACTGCTCTTCATTGTTTTGTATGCAAGTGTGTCTGCATGCTCATTAATGTAGCATTACAGCTCTCATGGTGATTTTGATGGAATGCTGCCAACTTTGAAGACTTAGTATTTATTTTATATTATAGTATTTATTATAGTATGTATTTTCATATTGTCTATTATGCATATTTATTTAAAAAAAATTTATTTGTGTTCATATGCTATTATGTTAAAAGTTACTCTCCAGAAAATTAGATGCTCCGTGACTTTCTCTCCAAGTGATCAGTGAGCGATGAGAGCCCAGCAAAAAGAGATGCAGATTTCCACTTTTTTACCCTGAATCAGTAGCCTACCCTAACCCTAACACTGCGCTGGTGCTCTGCAACTCTTAGTTTGCACAAAAATGCACCTATATACTACTGGCCATGTGCCCTCTCATTGGTCCAAATGTAATTAAGTCTAATAATTAATATTTTACAGCTTTAACATTGGCCAAAATTATTTATATTTCATTTTAATCATATGAACATCACACCTGTGGTTGTTGTGGTTAGAAAGCAACTGGTGTAAAATTCTGCGCAGGGGAGAAACTGTAACAGCTGTACTGTAAGATGTTGTTATCAGTACCCAAAGGTGGTGATACTATTGTGAGGAAGATGACTTTAACTGAAATACACCGTAAAGGAGAATAAAGTCGTTGGTACGTCCACAGATGTTTGGTTTGTTTCGTGTTTAATACTGAATGTAATGGGATGCTGTCTGGCATTACTCCAGACAACGCCTAGAACAACTACTGCTAGCAAATTATTTAGAAGGCACAATTTTAGAAGCAGAACCCAGAGCGGCTACTAACGGTAACTTCATGAACCAACAGCAAACACACAATCTCTGCTAGCCTATTAGCATAATGAAACTTTAATTTTCAAAGAGTAAATATCACAAGGTCTGTCGTATAGCCAAGATAACAGTCAATTAAAGTCCCACAAACTACCGACTATTCTATTTTCCTATTTCAGAAAATAAACAATGGCTGAAGCAATGTGATTTTAGGGTTTATATGTGTCACCCATCTCTCTGTTACCTTGCCCACTACTGCCATCCAAATTTCTCTGGACCCCACCCCCCACCCTGTGACATGTGATGCTGGTGTTCAGGACAACTTAAAATAGTTCAGTTAAAATGATCAGAAATGAATTTAAATGATCAGTATTGTTCAGTGGGTTAATGCTACAAAACATTGTCCAGTTTTGAGAAGGTAGCAAAGGAGGTGCAACTTTAACTAGAGCCACTCAATGCCACATCACTTTTGACACAGAGTTACTGGTGTGCATTCAACAATGACATAAATTATTATAATCATCAATGTTGATAAGTAGCCTGAAAAATGAAAAGTATCCTCATTCAGAGAGAGGCAGAGAGAGAGACTATAGATAGAATAGCAAATGTTTGAACGAATGAAATGTTTTGAATGAATAAACCGGCAGGTTGGACAAGCAACATTTCAATGTCTCTGCAAACATGGGGAAAACACAAAATGGCTGCAGAACAAACTGTGACTCACTTAAATTTAAATCAGCAGTTTGGCGAGTTTGAACAAAGCTGAGCCAGTGACAAAGCCACAACTGGGAAAACGTGATGAGGTTAAGTCTTATCGCATAAAGGGATTGTATGGGTTCATTGAAGAAAATGTCCAAATCCTGATTCAACTATGGCATCCGTTCTGTTTTTCTTATGTATGCAGCAAGCGGTTTCTAGCACAGTCATTTGTTAAATCTAATTCTTGCCTTTTTGTGGACATTCTCCTCTGGCAAAGTTGCCTGCCTCCTCCCAATGCCAGATGGTGCATGGCACGATTCACCACTTCCCCTTGAAACGGTGATTGTTTGGACTGGAAGTAATAATTATTACATGGAAAGTCATTGAATGAGAGCTGCTGAATGTAAGGTTTTTTTTTTGTTTTTTTTTTTCAAATAAAGTAAATACAGTGAGTATAATAATTATAATAATGGTCATAATGATGGCTAGAATGGATATCTTAAAGTCATCAAAATTATTTTCTCATCTTTTTCCCCAATGGTGGCATTTAATCATAACCAATCAATGCCACTGCGAATGAGCCACATGTTCTACATAAATTGTTCAGGAAAGACACCATCATGTATTTGGAAGTAACAATTGATTACCAAATATTCTATATTAGAAGCTCTTCTTCATGCATTTTTACCATAAACTGTCCATTGATTAAATAAGATTTTAGGACTTAGAAAGGGACCTATACAGTCTGGATCACACAAGCAAAGCGCTGTAGCCAAAAATGTCTATATTATGTGCATCACTGATGCACATAAGCTATTAGTCCTCAAGACTAACACTTCAGCCCTAGACAGAATAGAATCATCATTAATCATCATTTTCGACACTGTCCTATAAGCTCAAAACATTAGCTTTCTAATATTCAGTTTTGTCTGTTTGCTTGTCAAACTTTATTTCTAGGAATCTGAAAGCTGATTTACATTTCCTGTTAGATCCCTCGAACTGTATGGGTACCCTTCCTGGCACGAAAACAAATTCAAGACTCATCAAATGATATACCACTATGTGAGTGATTATCACAGAAAACATTAGGCAATGATGTCATGTTTCAAAGAGGGGAAATGGTCATCGACCAAATTTCAGCACAGCAGCATGAAGAGGCCTAGAAAGGGTCCTCCATTGGTTGATACAAAACGCTTTTCGAGTTCTGTGTTCTTAATTGTAATAAGAAAAGAGAGCAGATAATATTAAACTAAACTGAAACCATCCCTATATATATATATATATACATATATAACAAATTTCCTTGACCTTAATCAATTAATCAATTCACAAAACCAGGCAATTACTCTCTGCCTTTCTCTAGACTCCAGCCTTCGTCATAGCTGCAAGAAGGTGGTAAACACCCACATGTGAAAGAGGCGGAAGTGAGGGTTTGGTGGGGGCATAAAATGAAAATTCAAGGAAAGGCAGCATAAGATATGTTGTCTGCTTTCAGCGGTTGTTAGAAAATAAATTGCTTTTGAAAGTAGAAATGTTTACCTCAATTGAGAACCGTTTTATGCCCTTGACAGGAAATTATTTCACAGCTTCTCTAGCAGCTGCTCTTTCCAGTGGTTATGTTTCCTTAACCCCACCAAATAACTTGGCCTTCAAATTCAGCCACAGTATAAATAGCCTACTTTGCCAGTGTTTAGGTGCCTTTCTCAATATATTCCTTGACTAATTTCTCTGCTCTATGGAGCAGCTGGAGGAACCGAATAGAGGGGGAATGGTACATTGGTGTTCCAATCGCTCCGGGATAAGCTCCAGTATCTAACTGGCACTGGGGTGAATTTGTAGGAAAAACAATGAGAATATCAGATATGGAAGAACACAGTAAGTGGCACAGAGACAACATCAATGAATACAGCAAATGGAAGACTAAAGCGGTTGCCTCCCAAACTGTTTCATGTATCTTTCAACCCTTATTCCTTGCGCATTTTAATTATTGTTTTGTTGGTTCAATCATGGTGCTATGGAACTTATTTTGGATTGGAAGGCCAATGACATCCCAGAGTTACACACCAGGTAAATGATTTGGTCCACCCAGATTTTCTATTTAAATACCTGCAGTTATTTTTTACCAGGGTGTGAATTCTGATTGAACCCTTTTCCACTGCCAGGGCCTGATTAGGTCTGAGTGAATTCTTCGACCAGTGGTAAATAGGGCTTTAGAGAAAAAGAAATGTGTGAGGGTTTCGTAGTAGGTTGAGTACATGACTTACATCATGTTTCTTCTTAAAGTTTTCTCTATACTTCAGTGTTCAACTCTTATACTGAGAGTGTAAAACTTTTTACTATTGCTAAAAACTATTTTCAGGATGTGGGTAAAGGCATAGAGCAACTTTGGTACACTTTGTCTGTCTCAATGGTGGGACAACAGCACACCTAAAACAAATCTGACACTTCACCATGTTATAGGTTGTCTCACAACAAGAAGGTCCTGTGTAGTGTTTGCATGCTCCCTTTGCCCTTTTTGGTATCCCTGCAGGCTCTCTAGCTTTCTCTCGCGATCCAAAATATGATCATTAGATAGCATCCATACAGTATCTAAGTGTACGAATGCTTATCTCTGTATGCTGACCCTGTGATAGACTGGAGATCTATCAAGCATGGATCCCACCTGGTTATTCATTTCCAAGGTACAAGTTTTGAATGCCTTCTTTTGTGTTTCCTGTGCTCAATGTCATGAAATGGCCAAATGCTGTTCAGCCATGTCCTGGGTGTTAACCACAGACAACCTATAAAAGTGGAATAGCTAATAATAGGTTGCAATTTCGCTAATTGTAAAAAGAAATCTGATTGAAGTCTATTTGAAAATGGATCTACTTCTTAGATGATATATTACCTCAGGAAACATTTTCCTCATAGGGGTTATGGTCCCTGGTTTAAAATCCCCTTTAATACAACATGATGTGAATTTTTCAAATAATGGTCCCATTTAGGGGAAAATGGACAATAAAGCAGTGTGACTGACAGATGACAGTACCAGACACGGTGACCTACCAGACCATTGGGATAGACGACAAAGCAGGTCAGATCCATCTCTCTCCCCTCCTCAGCACTACCTTCTCTGGAGGCAGCAAAAGAGCAGCTCATAAACCAATAGGTGGCATCAGGTTGATCTCAAAAGTCAAATAAAATCTAACACAGATATAATGGGGACAGGGAAGAATAGGGTTGAAGATATGGCATAATTTCAAATCTGACAAAGACATTGCTGTAGCTCATTGTAACCCACAAAAGTGTTTGCACAAAAATTATTGGAGCAATGCTGCAACCAACCAATGCGGTGACAGCACTTACTTTAATAGCTGGCCTCGTAAGAATATGCATTATTAAATTCCATGTAATTACAGGGCCAGCTACCTTCAAATATATTTTCATATCATCTACTCTTTAGTATGAAAGCCACAGTGCCAAGGGATCATCCTCAACCAGTTTAGTCAGGGTAAACATATTGTCTTACCATTAAAATAGTGGCATGGTTTACCAGTTACCATGACAACTGAGGGAATGTTTTTATTTTTATTGGAATATTTCTTGTGGAAGTCTGTGAGATGTTTGAAAGCACGACAAAAAGTGAAAGGACATTGCATTAATGGGAAGTACACATCAAAGTGTGTTTACAGGTGCTGGGGAGTTCTTCTGCTTATGTGAAAGAAGTGGTCTAAAGCCTTCTGTGGGTCCACACGATGCTGTGTGAAGTCTGAAAAAGTGCCTCTGGATATGTCACTTGACTCAGCATCAGTCGAAACTGAAGACTACAAGTTTGAAAATGAAAAACAAAAGCATCAAAGAAAATAATTCACCAGACCTCTGTAGACAGTTCTTCATTTCTATTTGAAGGTTGAGGTGTGGCACAGGTGCAACCTTTTCTACTCATTGTACATGCCTCCTCTGATGTCAACGTACTAAAAAGCCAAAAATAAAAGCCAAATGAACTATGATAATCTGATTTGCTGCTTTTTTGTGTTGACCTTAGCAACCCAAATAAGAAATGGCCCGAATGTGCGACTGTTTTGTTTAGTTTTTTATGTATTTATTTAAAGGGGACAGTGTGCAAGCGGAATTAATCATATACAAAACATGAAGAGATAGTTGCACTAGATTATAGTTGATTGTTAATTTCCCTCTGCAGTCCCACATAAAAATGACTCACACACACACAGAAACCATTTAAGACAAAAACAAGGCAATACACGATACATTAAACAAATATAAGATATAGCATAAAATACCTCTCCAAGAAACATCACCTTATTGTGGTGGAGAGGTTTGCGTTCCCCAATGAACCTGGGAGTTGTGTTGTCAGGAGCATATGCTCCAAAGACAAACTAGTCTCAGGCAAGGGGCCAGACAAAGAATGGTTAAAAAGGTGACCCTGCCCAGAGAAAGCTGGGGGCCCACGTCTTGAACCAGGCCTAGTCAGCGGCTGGTGGCCATGGGATCTGCCACAGGGCCCGGTTGGTCACAGCCCAAAGGGCCACCACCCTTGCAAGAAACTGCTGGGGCTGGGTGCGCAGCCACATTGGTGGCTGTAATAGTGAAGAGTTGATGACCTATACCTGGGCATAGGAGGCTGGCTCTGGGGACGTGGAACGTCATGACCTATATCTGGGGGTGAAGGAGCCTGAGCCTGTGCGGGAGGTATCTGTTGGATCTGGTGGGGCTTACCTCCACGCATGGATCCAAGACCTTGGGTAGGGGCTGGACTGTATTCTTCTCCAGTGTTGCAGAATGTGTGAAGCGCCAAGCAGGTGTGGATATAGTCATGAGTCCCTGGCTGGGCACTATCATGTTGGAATTTACTACAGTGGACCAGAGGGTGGTCTCCCTCCACTTGAAGGAAGGGTATAAAACTCTGACTGTTGTTGGTGCATATGCACTGAACAGCATTTCAGCATTTCCGACTTTTTGGAGACCCTGGTTGGACTCCGTGATACTGCTGGGAGACGTCATAATGCACAATGGCAATGCTGGAAATACCTGCAGGAGTGGACCAACTGCCTCTATGTTTCAAAAGCCCTGAGGTTGGAAGTTTTGCAGTGGGCTCACTCCTTCAGACTTACCTATCACCAGGTTCCCAGCGCACATGAGACTTCCTCCTCCAGCAATTCAGCAAATAACACCCGTCATTTCCTCAAAGCCTGCTCCATCTGCAACCAACACAAGACATCCTGTCAGACACCTGCAGGATTTCTCCAGCCATTCCCAATGCCACATAGCCTTGACTTTGTTACTGGCCGTCCTCCATCTGACTGAAGATTAATACATGGACGTGTTCAGGGAGGGACTCTGGTCATGTGGGGTGAAAATTTTTACGCATTCCTGAATGCCCTGTCTGGATTTCATGTGTTTTAAAGTATGCTAAAGTCTCAATTTTTTAAGGAGTTCTCATTGCAAAAGGTTCTCAAATAATGGAGAAGGTAATATATTCTGCATGGGGTTTTAGATGAAATGACACAAAAGAATGTAATTGCAGAAACCCTCAGTCCATAGTGGTTCAGTCGTGAGCAGTTATATAAGTAATCCTGACGAGATTTCATTTGATTAGGTTATATATTCTGACTTAAAAGTTTACCAGGAAGTTTTTATCAGGCATATTATAACATGGTAATTTCAGGCGCTCAGGAAAAGCAGCAATAATCATGATTGAATAGTGATGACGACTGTCATAAAGCTATGGTTGTCTGATCAAGTTAGTTCACCACGACTAACGACTGCAACAACACAGAAGAATTGACGATGACTAATTAGCAAATCCATAATGTTTCCTTCCTCTTAAGCATCTCCCTTGAGGCTGTTTTGAATCATTATGCAAATGATGTTGTCAAATGTCAATTAACGTGAGCAGAAATCCTGTGATTTATTATTTTGAAGAGTTCTGTGCAGGAGGGAACTTTCTTCTCCAAGTCATTAAGACTGTGTGGGAGACAAAGGTGGCAGGGAGGAAATTGAGGTGCAGTTAACTTGCATTTTTGCACTCAGAGAAAACAGGCCTGCTCTTCACATTCCACATCATTGCCAGGAGAGTGCAAGACTGCAAAATAATAATGACAAATAATCTGCTACCTTTATATCATATCATACACCAATCAGCCATAACATGATAACCACCTGCTTAATATTGTGTAGGTCCTCTTTTGCTGCCAGAATAGCTCTGATTAGTTGAGGTCTGGGCTTCTCTAGACCTCTGAATGTTGTTGTATCTGGACCAAAATATTAGACATCAAATTTGTGAGGTGGACCCTACACGGATCTGTATTTGCATTTGGTACAGCTCAGCTCACAGATCATAGATTGGATTTAGATCTGGGGAATTTGGAGCCAAGTCAACACCTTGACAGGTATGTTGTCCCTCAAGCTATTCCTGAACCAGTTGTAATGAGGCAGTGAGCATTATCCTGCAGATAGAGGCCACTGCCATTAGAGAATGCTGTTTCTTTGACGGACTGGACTTGGTCTGAACTAGGTTTAGGCTTTAGCTCCATGTCAAAATATTTGAATGGTAGAGTCCAGTGTTTCCCAACATAACATTGTCCGAAGCAGCACACTGTCTCCACCAGCTTGTCTTCTTCCCGTAATGCATTCTGGTACTATGTCTTCTCGAGGTAAGAGACATCAACAGGATGTTGAAGAAAACCTGATCCATCAGACTGGACTGCCTTCTGCCATTGCTCCATAGTCCAGTTTCAAAGGTCACATGTCCACTGTAGGACAGGGGTCAGCATGGACACGCTGACCTGTCTCCAGCTACAAAGATCCATATGCAGAAGACCATGATGCTCTGTGACAGGTTTCTATCAGAACCACCAACTTCTTCAGCCATTTGAGCGATAGTAGCTCTTCCTTTAGACCACATGGTCCATCCTTCACTGCCCACCACATCAGTGGACAGACCTTGCGGAGTTGAAAATGTTCTGACACAGCCGTCTAAGCATCACAGTTTGGTTGGACCATTTCTCCTTCCTCAACATCTATTTCAGCGTGACAGGAGCCATGGTAACCAGGTATATCCCTGGTTACCATCATACCCCAGGGGAACATGATAATCACTGGTATTCACCCATCACTGGTGATGTTGTTGCCTTTGCTCTTGTGCGACCATCTACAGAGAGCAAAACTACAAACCAACAAGACTGGTACAACAAATCATACCTGGAGCTAAAATCAATTTCAAGTGACCAAATTTGATCTGAGAAAGGAGAAATTTGATCTAAAAAATGCTGTAAAACCAAAAAAAAAACAAAAAACTTTGGTATATGAAGGAACCAGGCAAGCATCCAGCTCCAAACAAGCTCCTATTTCTTTGGCATATCAACTGTGGTCTGGTAGTGAGGATAACAAGTATGTACCAGACCTGGTATCAGCAGCAGAACCAAGTCAAGCACATGGGTTTGTACATATTGGAGTGCTGAATGGTTTCAGCAGTGAACACATACGGGTGCAGTGAGCCGACAGGAAAGACATGACTCAGGCATCGCTGGCTTCAATTCTTATAAGTGGTTATGGCTATTTTCATGAGACAGTAATGTACAAGTTTAAACCAGATAATTGTCAGGTAGAAAAAGGTTGGTAGGATAATTTGGGGCCAGAAATACTTCATGGGGCCACATGCTAGTTTTCCTCCAGAGCTGAAATGTAGCCTGAATATGACATGATTACCGTACTCTGCTGCCACATCCACCAGACCAATTCTAGCCTATCAGCTTTCAATTGTACTTGAATGTCTGATATACTGTGTTTTTACACAATGTTAATGGTCTTTACATTTGTGTAAACAGTACGTTCAATTGCCTTGTTTTTGAAATGTGCTATAAAATAAACTAATCTGTTCTGCTAGAATCACCATTTTTGCAGTGAGCGCAATGCATCATAGAATATCTTGCTTGGGTTAATGACCATCGGCTATTCACTACTTTTCACAATACATCGTGGGATACTTTGAGTGCGCTACATGTTGTCGCAAAACATTTGGATACCACTACAAAACGATAAGCTCACTATATAGTGTACTAAAAAGTAATTGGGGGGTGGTTTCAGACAGCCAGTCAGTGGAGTGCGCTCTATGTCTATGGAGGAAAGACATGACAACGACAAAAGCGATGATAAAGATAAATGTTGATTGTCTAAAAAAGTAAAAGCAACTGTTCATTAAGTGAAATGGCTTATTTTTAATTTTTTCATATATATTTATAATTGCTCTTTAACAAAACAAAAATATGTTTTATCCGATTACTCGATTAATCGATGGAATTTTCTGTAGAATACTCGATTACTAAAATATTCGGCAGCAACAGCCATAGAGTTAACACAGTTTTACTTTTCATAATGACTGGAGAGTTTCACAGCACTATGATGTAGGTTTCTATCACAGCCTCAGCATGTCAGAGTTTGAGCACATTTTGCAAAGTTTTATGAGACACCTATGTGTTGCACTCACTAGTCACAACGTGTTTTCAATGGTACTTCATAGACAAGGGAATTACCAAACAACAGCAGGAGAGCTCAGGGAGCATACCAAAGCACCCATTGTTCATGTAAAAAAAAACACACTTACAACAATCAGCAGCTACAATCGAAAATGATGAAATCTTTGTTCTTTGTTGTTGTGTGCCTGACAAGTACCCTGTGAAGAGAACGAGCACAGATTTTCAATAGCAAAGGTGAAGTGGCTTTTTAGAAGCAGCACATTTACCCAATAAATCAACCTATAAAAGACAATACAGGGTGTCAATTAGCTTGTGTAATTGAATAATTACTGGCCAGAAAACTCAGGCACAGTCACCGCAGAAGCCATTCTCAGAATGTCAAAAAGCAATTGAAATAAATTGCACATCTCTCGGATCACTCTAGCAATTAGGGTGACCATAACAATTCCCTCCGTTTACCTGCAATGGTTCCCACACATCAGGATATAACCCCCCCCCCCCACACACACACACACACACACACACATGCACCTATTACACCTACACACGTCCAAAGAAAACTCCAGCTGGCAGATGTGTTTCTCAAGCTTCTGCTGTCTCATTCAATAATTTCAGTGAAAAACAGTTTTTGTATTGCTCAGATAACTAAATCTGTTTCTTTGTACATTTTTCCCAAATTCTAATTGAAATTTCATCCAGATCAAGGTGTCACCCTCTGCCAATAATGACTTTAGCTCAGATTCTGATCCGTTTAAGCCTTTGACTGGAGCTTTGCTACTTTTGTGTGTTTTTTTGTTATTTCTCATCCTCCAACTTTGATGGCAATCTCTAGACACTCCTGTAGGCCTCAGTGGGTGAGGCTAGCCCATTAAGGTGTCATTTGGAGGCCTTGCTGTCAGCTGATAGCATAGCCAAAAAAAAAGCAGTTTTTCTGTTCTCAAAGTGAAATCCAGTCACCTGGTCACAGGCGAACGGTCTGAAATTCCTTGTCAAATTTGGCAACAGATCATGTGATCATGCTGGGGATATCTGTGAAGGACATTAGTGAAGACTCACAATGTGCCAGAACAGCACCGATGAATCACTGAAAGAGTGTATCTCACAAAGAGTGCTGTCGCTTTTTCAATCTGTTTCCATGAACTCCCATGAGCTTTTTGTCCTCCATCACCAGGTTTTAACCTCACATTATTGGCCAGACCAACGTTTTATGGTTTCCTGGGAAACAGTGGAGGTTTATGAAATATAAATAAAATAAGGAGGAATATTCACCCTCCTTTCAGTCTGGTGCCTAATAAGCAAACATGGGTGGGGACTGTCTCTTGATTGACAGGCCTAAAATAAATACGGAATATCAAGGTCATCCTTAATAAGATGCTGTTGATTCATGTTTGTCATGGATCCAGTGGGTGCACACAGATGATGTCCCATGATAGTGTGTGAGCTCATATTTTGAAGAAAATTGAATAAAAAGTGGCAGGAATAGAATAATGAGTGTTTGAGGCATAAAGTATTGCTTCATGGGTAATTTTGATATTCTTCCCTATTCTGTTTGTTTGATATGCATAATAATGACAACTAAATAAAGAGTGACAGATGTGAAAAGAATGAAAGTTAGTTTGCTAATATTACACTGAATTTGTTAGTTTAAAATAAAGCTCAGGAAGGAGGAAGTCAGCATGGAGTAGTTCAGTTCAGGTTTAACATCTCAGATGTCTCAGATGGCAAATTCAGCTTGAAGTCAGCTGTGCAAGAGAAAACAACAGCACAGAACACAAGAATAATTGTTCCTAAAATGTCTCCTATAATTTATATCTTCACCAATCTGCTGTAACATTATGAACACCTACTGGATAATGTGTAGGTCCCCTATTTTAGGAACGTTTTTCTGCTGTCCAGTTCTGATTGTCATATGTCCACTATTGCAGCTTTTGGTGGTGGACAGGAGTCAACATGGACACCCTGCTTGGTCTGAAGCTACACAGTCCCATACGCACCAGACCCTGATGCTCTGACCGTTTTCTATCAGAACCAGCATGAACTTCTTCAGCTGTTTCAGCTGCAGTATCTGTTTGATCAGACCACAGGGTCCAACCTTCACTCATCACCACATCAATGGGCCTTGACCCTATTGGTTCAGTCGTTCTTTTGCTAGACCCTGGTCCATGCAGACGAGCATCATCCCACAGAGATGGAGTGTTGGAGATGCTCTGACTCAGTCATCTACACATCCCAGTTTGGTTCTGGTCAGCATCGCTCACATTCACACACTTGACCAGTTCTCCTGCTTCAACATCACCTCCAGGACTCAATGTTCACTTGAGTTCAGTATAATTGCTTTATAAGGCTATAAAACTAGAAGCTATTTAAGTCAAGGGAAACTGTAATTATATGCTGACAGAAGAACATTGCTCTTAGTCATGTTGTTTGATAGTGAGTTTCTGTGAGCACCTACATTTGATTCAAAAGAGTCCATGCATCCTCCTAAATTCATGTGTTGTTCAGATTTATTTTTTCACACCCATGAAATTAGTCTAACTGAAAGATGTCAAAGTTGAAGAGAAGTCTCCAGAGATCATCACTGGGGTGCAGAATCTGGAGTCTGGTAGTACAAAGGAGTGGATGAATTTCAGGATGGGGCTCCCTGAATATGTAGTATCAGCGTAGCTCCTTGGCTCTTTAAGGTAATGTGGCACAATACATAAACACATTTTCAGTGAAAACAGCAGCTGCAGAAAACAAGAGTGATGACAGCCATCAAATATCTCTGTGGAGCAGTTTCATGAATCAAATACATGTTTTGGATCATTCTGATGCAAAATACATCTGAATTTTTACACAAACACCACAATCACTCCTGGCCTGTCAGCTGTGGCAGAATGCTCTATTCAAACTCACAATGAAGGCAAATCTAAACACACAGACATTCTACACACCTGGTTACATTCAGCAGATCTTAGTCTTTACTCAGGGGTCCTTCAAGGAAAGAAATCTGATTGTCTCACATAAGATCTGGAGTCACTTTAACTAGATTCAGACTTTGTCTTTAGTATTGGTTTATGCCTTTAAAGTAAAACAATTGTCAATTATTATGTCCAAAACAACTACAGAAGTGTCTAGCTAACCAGGTAACCAGTGTAGGTTGCCCCAACAATGGCTACCAACACCCTAACTCTGCCTTTAGAGTGTCACGATCACCAGAGAAACACACAAGCAGAGTCTGGCAGGATCTCATATCAAAGTCCCTTCATTCAAACAGGCATCAAAACCAGATAGGCAGTCAAACTAGGCAGAGGTAAAGAATCAGCAGATCGGCAGGGATTCAAGGTCACGAAGAGAACACGGTCACAATCATGAAGACACACAAGGAAAAGAAAGCTGGAACCGACTGACACTACGGATGAGACAATGTGGTGCAGAAGGGAAGGAGAACACAGCCTATGTACATTTGGGAAAGGGAAATAATAAGACACAGGTGAAGAACATTAGGACGGGAGCAGGTAATCATACAAGAGGGAGGCTTGACAGTAAGACAGGGGTAAAAACAACACATCAAAACAAAACCGGACTTTGCAAGACAAATGCCAGAACTAAACTAGTAAAGGTAAAAGATCCTTAGGGGGTCATGACACAGAGAGACTTCTTGGTCTGCACCATCTACTTGAACTAAATCATTCATCCTCATGCTCCCACTATTGCCACTCAAAGGAATGTGGTCTGGCAAATAGAATATTTTGGTCCAGACTGTTCTGGTCTCTCGTTCCTTGGTGGTGGAAAAAGCTCAAAGGGCTGTGCTTCCTCTTCTTTAAGATTCATGTCTTCAGAGCGCTCTCCTTCATGCCTATAATCTGTGTTAAACTAGCATGCATTTTCTTATATAATTGCTGTACTTTATTAGATAGATGTAGGGCTTAGTACTGACCAAGAGGCCTCAACTGCAGTGTTTTGGAAAAAAGCATCAAATGTTTAAATGTGAATATAAATATCTTCAAATAAAAAAAAAAGGATTATTTTCACAAGGTTTGACCAGTTCAGTTGTGATGAAGTGATCAGACATTGGTACAGAAGTCCTGTCTTCACGAATGAACAAGATGACTATCTCAGAATTCTTTCTTTAATACATTATTTTTCTCATCAGAATTCATAGAAAATAAACTCAAACACAACACAAAATTGTTTTCTTTGTGTGAATTCATCATACTTCAGTAGTGGAACTTAGATCGTCTTGTTAACCGGACAAAATTTTGTCACTTGCTTCTTTGATTTATTTCATTTATCAGATAGTACAAACAGTATTTCACATTCCTGACTTTTCATTATTGCTTCCAATCCCATGGGGGTAGGTTTGTTCCAGTATTAGGGTTGCGTGAACATGGAATCACGTGATTTCAGTCAGTGGCTTGCACAACACAAGTCAGTTCCCATTCTGACAGTCAGAACATTTGTGTTAAGACTGTGAATGCAAAATGCAAATCCCTTTGTAGAGAGCTAAAATCAATAAATGATTTTTCACTGGAAAAAGAAAGATGATTCCGATACGTCTCTTTGAATGTTGTAAATGTAAGGAGAATTTTCTCAAACCAATTTAACATATTCACAGAATGTTTTTCTTTGTGGAATTTGTTTTTTTCTCTTTGAAGATCCATTTTATATTTGCAAGATGTTCTTGTGAGTTAAAATATTGAAAATATTATATTATATAATAAATATTATGAAAATATTGCTATATATTTTGACATGATATAATGTCTCATGACTTCTGTTATAAGGAGCAATGGACCAGGAAACAGGAAGTGTGCAGATGAAGTTTTTTTTTTTTTTTATTATTTATCTGCCTGCTCCACAGACGCTATTATGTAATTCATTCATGTCAAAAAACATATATATTGATTTTAATGACATTTGGATGAGCATATCAATATATCTTTTTTCGTAAGAGCAGATCAGAGATTTGTGATATGCATGGTAATTTTTAATGGCCATTTTTTATCACAACTACTTTCAGGATAAGCCAAACAAATACAAAAAGATCCTTTTGACAGAAATCCAGGATACTTTGAGTTTGTGAGCATTTGATATATTGCCTTACACACACACACATTTTTATTTGATTGTCAAATATGTTTAACACAAGGGCCATTTATTTGCAGCATTCTTTGGCAAAGTAAGTTTGCAATTAAAGAGATTGGTATCATTACCAAAACCTATTGATAGTATCACTTATATTGCAGTAATAATACCCAGCTCCATGCAGTCTCAAATACAGTGTTTCGTTCCATTAAAGATATAAAAGGACTCTCCGCAGTCCATTATATAGTGAATTCACAATTTATAGTACTGTTCAAATGTAAAGTGAGAACAATTATAGGCTAATAATCTCCCACAATGATTCTCCAAATGTAATGTACAACTGCTGGGCACTAAGCAAAGAATAAAAACAGCTCACCGAATTAGAATATTGAGAAAAAGTTTTATGTTATATTTTTGGAACAGTTTTGTAATTAAGTGACATTTTCATATATTTAAGATTCTTTACACATAGAATGAAACATTTGTAGCTTTCTTTGTTTTAAAATCAGAATATTGAATGCAGAGTTTGTATATCATACCATAATATATGTACCAATATAATTATCTCTGATTCTAGTTTAGTACATTGCACTCCAGACGGGGAAGACTTCACAGTTGTTTCAAAGATGATTATTGACACATTCCACAAGGAGTGTAAGCATCCGATATATTTTTCTGAGCACGGGAATTTCTAGATGGTGAGTGTGGAGGAGTGATGTTGGAGACAGCCAAAGACACAAAGAAAGAAAGAAGCCAGGCACTGAACAAACATCACTGAAATAAAAAGCAGCAGGGCTGTATGTGGGGGAAAAAAGCATGTTAGTAGATACATTAATTATACATACATACATCACTAATTGATTGGTCTAGTCTTTAAATTATGACAAAATGAAAAAACCAACTATCACCAAACTTAACCTTTAAACAGTTCTTGGAGCTGTAATGTCAGTTTAAACAGGGTGTACTTGGGTTGTGGATTGTCTGCCGGCATCAGACCTCAAGGTACATGGAATCAATCAATCAGTGCATAGACGATGAGAAGTCTGTTTTAGATCCTTACTGAATTGATGAGTCTCTTCTCCTTTAATTTCCCATCAAAGTGTCAGTAAGATCACTCATTTCCCAAATTAAACATCACTCGCTGCTAACTTATTCAAGAGATTCCAATTAGCTGAGGAGTGGTTCTTCATTATTGTGTTCCTCATACCCACCACCAACCCACCCATCCCCATTCAAATACTTTAAAGAAAGCTTTAAAGGAGAAATCCCTCCCCTCCCTCTCACACCCATCCTTCTTTACCCACTGCATGTGCACTGCTGCTAGTGAGCTCTATCAAGTGGTATAAATCTTTAATTTTAGAGATCAGCATTAATGGCCGAAACAGCCTCAGATCTGGGCTCAGCTCCCCAGCTTTCATCCTCTCGGCTGGAGGAATGCGTGAAGGGAGGGGTGGGGGATGGTGAGGTTGGAGGTTGGGGCAGCTACTCGATTGTTTGCTCCCATAAGTACACAAAATTAGCTGCTTATCAGTTGATCTCCATACATGCTCTTTCTTTTCTGTGTGCCCAAGGCCGCCACTGCTGCCTGCTTCACCAGAGCCTTGTATCCTAGCAGGTTCCACAGATACAGGCCATGAAGAGTGACAGAGGTGGTAGGGGGGGTCTAATTAAATCCCTTTTCCAAACAATAAGGGCAGTGCTTCTTCCTCCTCCTCTTCCGCAACTTCCCCTGTCACCAACAGACACCAATTTTGTGTTTTTATTTATTTATTTATTTATTTTACCTTGCAGCTCTGAACTGTGAGGGAAATTGAATTGTCATTAATCTGTTTTAGCCTCCTGTGTTGCCCATCACAATGTTTTATCAAAATTCAGCAAGCTAAGATAAACAGGGAGGTAGATAGAGAGAGAAAGAAAAGCAATGGAGGGGAGGTGAAATACTATGTGGAGAGTGAATCAGTGAGCACTGCAAGGCTGCTTTTGTTTTGATGTATCCCCTCGTTTGTTAACTCGGCTTTCTCCTAATCAATCAAGCACCAGACCTACCATTTTGCCATTCTATTTTGACTCCTCTTGCCAAATATGAGCGTCGGTTATTCTCCAGACTGCTCCATAATGTTGCTATTGCCCTGTATTTCTCCACATTAATGAGTGCAGGCGGTGGAATTAGGCTGGGCGCTGCCTGTTAATGGGGCCTGTGAAAGCTGGAGAGTGACTGCAGCTCTCGTTAGCTGAGCCGGCTGCTATTGATTGCAGCGGGCCACTGGGGGCTCCCTACCTGCGGTTGACTTTGTACTTCTGCAGGAGTTGTAAGGGTCTGCTGAACAACAGGGACTACGCACATCTCAAACAAGGTCTATGAAAAGCCTATCAATTAGGCTTTGAAGGTCAAGCAAACTCTCTCCCCCACGCTCTCCGTCTCTGTCTCCCACCTCTTGCCTGGTCTTGAGCTGGCGGTATCTCCTCTGCTCTCTCCAAAATACATCTGAAGACTCCATTCAATTAAATATCTCTCAGCTCCAGCTGCTCCCTAAGTGAAAGGTCAACTAAGTCCAGGAGGCTAAAAGAGAAAGGCTTGGCTTCTTCACAACCCCACCCCACAACAAAGATTCCCCCAAGCAGGCGCTCTCGCTCTTAATGATACCCACTGGTCAATCCCTAACTAGCAGTGACAGTTAGCCCCAGAAGCACCACTGCAGACCAGAGCCAATCGATCAGGTGAAAAAAAAAAAAAACATATAATGATAACCGGCAGACATAATGTCAAGCCCTTGCACTGTCCCAATTGGTTGACATTCAGGTAGATAGTGGCGAGAGAGAGCTGGCCAGACATCAAAAGCGAGGTGCAGCAGTGAGCTGTCTTGCTCTCTTGTGCCCACTGAGGTGGGTTAACCCTCTCACACGAAGTCTAATTATCCACACTGTGGCCTCGGGGAGTCCCAGGGGGCTAGCCAGTAAGCCCAATGACTCACACACTCAATAACCATCAACACAAACACCACCTAATTGAGTCAAATTGGACCTCATTACTTAAGCTTAAGCGCAGCCATGTTGAAAGTGAAACTAACTGTGTCACTGTAGTCCAATTACCAGGACAGCTGTTGAAAAAAAAGAATAAATGTTTTTGCCATTTTTATTTTTGTGAGCATTTTTTGGATTTGACACCTCCATCTTTGGTCAAGTTTAGGGAACTAAATCCACTTGGTTCAGGATAGGACAGGAGTGTGGTTCTGTAACTGACTATTAGCCTCTCAAAGGCAACCGAAACAAGCTGTGAATGCAACTTTGATTGCTGTGCAGCTCCATCAAAATGAGTGACCCTCATCACATCAATTAGACAATTATATATATATATTATATTATATATATAATATAATGAAATCTAGAAAATCAATCATCTCTTTTCCTACAAAGCACTTGAGGACTTGATAAGATGATTGCTTTTCTTCTTGACAGCACCACAATTAAAAAAAACTATAATAATAATTCAACAATCATGTTGTATTGAGGAAGACCTGAAACTCAAGACTAAGATCATTAACTTATCAGGAAAACATTTACTGACATAGTAAATCATTTGAGATGTCAGGGCATTAAAATCTAGCATCTTTTTACAACCAATGGAGTTGCCCTCTGATGGTCATTAGATATAAAGCAGGTTGAAGGCTCTTCAGTACTAGCTTTACTTTTCAGACCCAGAGTCAACATCCACAGGAACATAGAGTCTATGGCAGATGCACCTCTTGGCCTATGATTGGACCACTGTCCTTTGTTTTTATATATATATATATATATTCTAAATTGAGTTTTGAATTTCTCTTAAGGTAAAATTAAACCTTAATTGTTATACACAAATTATATGTTTTTATTTTCCATTGAGGCAGCAGGTTGTGAGTTTTATTCCTGGGCCTGAGGCTTTTCTGTGCAGAGTTTACATGCTCTGCCTGCGTTTGCATGGGTTTCCTCCGGACAGGCTGTTTTACTCCAACAGTTCAAAGATGTGCATATTTAGGTTAGTTTGTGACTCTAAATTGCCTGTAGGTGTGAGTGTGAGTGGTTGTTTGTCTTTGTCTGTCTTTATGTATAGGCCCTGACATGGACTGGTAACCTGTTCAGGGTGTACTCCGCCCTGCCAAATGTGAGCTAGGATTAAATTCAATCCCCCGTGCAACCCAAACATGGATGAGCGATAGAAAATGAATGAATGAATATTTCCCACTGGACTCGTAATGCTCTTTAACCTTACTACAGAAAACACACTGAGCATGGACAAAGACCTCCATAGTACAGTAGTTTGAAGGTAGATTGGTTGGTTAGTTCTTTTTGTCATTTGTTTTGTCAAACAGTTTTACAGTGTGACATGTTGTTTTTTGTGAGCCAGAGAAATTAAATAAATAACTAGCTCTGTGATTATATTTCTCTGATTTAACTTTATTTCTAAACAGTTAATTCTCAGGGAATTGCCAATTTATTTTGCCTTTGACCCTGTGCCCAAAAAATGTGTGTGCTCATCCTTGCTAACGTGTTGGGTTGAAAGGTGACCAGTATGTGTCAGTAATTATGAGAATCAATATTGATCAATACACAGCAACCAAAGGCATGAACTAAAAGAGGCAGATTTAAAGGAGATGAGCTCTGTAAGATTTTTGTTTTGATGAATAACAAACTGAAATACAGTGCTGCAGTGCCCAAATACTGCAGGGTTTTCATAACTGGTTTTCATCTGGATCCTTATTAATTCACCAACTTTAAAACTAAGAGCGCTCCAGAGGTTTTTAAAATAGAGATGACTGCAGTACAGAAGCAGAGCTGAGCATGCCTCTGTTTCTGTGTGATGGTAATGATAATGCTAATAATACTTTAGCTGAATCAGTATAATTAAGAACAGAGTAGTTTCAGTCCATTATTTCAATATCTTCCCTTTCTTTTTCTTGGTATTTATCAAGGGTGCAAACAAACAAAGAGAATAAATCTGGCATTGATCTTATTTGCAATTACTGTCTAAGCTTCTTCATTAATCTACACTTTGCAATGTTGTTAATTTCCCATGTTAACTAATACCCAGAGATTTATAGATTTCACACCGGTAAAATGTATTTTTACTTTTTCTCCTCTTGCAAAATAACCTCACCACTGTTGAGTTTATATATGTATCAGCTATTTCCTCTCTGTGCTTGCATTTGATCAATCATCTGATCACGCTTTAATGTCACCTATGCTCCAGTTCACGGAGTAAATCTTTATTTATGATTTACGCGTAGATATGTCTTACTTTGTTTCCCACTTATATAGTTGATATGTAACTCCCATGTGAGTCACACTTGCAGCAGGAATAGCTTTCTTCCAGGCCTCTTCGGTTCATGTCCCTCAGTTTTGGGACACCCTGCTTAATCATCTGTAATCGAAAAGCCTCTTCATTAATTACTGCTTTGTCTGTATTACTGGCATCCTTTTTTTATTGTCTTTACAATGAAATTAAATGGTCTTGGCTTACAGAAGAATTTTGTTTTGCGTCATCAGTTGTTCCTGTCCTTACCCTTATATAGCAAAGCACCGCACCTATTGCCTTGCAACTTTGACAGCATGTAACATTTTTTGTCACAAAAATCTGAGGGTCTAAGCAATCCTCAATCCTTGGTTCTAAGCTGTACACAGCTCTTGTTTGAGGATTCAATTCAGTACAATACTTTTATTGGCCTCTGGACAAATAAAATCATTCATCTGCTGAAATTATGTTTTTGATCATAATTTGTTATCATGCCGAAAACAAACAACCTCACCAACATACATAACAGTTGGCTATCGGTGATTATGTACTGTAGTTATCCAACGAGGACACACTTTGAAGGTAAATATTTTGATCAGTGTTAAGTGATGTACACATTAATGACTGATCTGTCTACTATAAAACCTGGTTCCAAGTTCTAAAGTAAAAGAGTTTTATCAGTTTGTTGATATCATGTCCGAACCAAGGCCTCTCCCATGATCCCCTTCTCAGATTTGCGTCAGGGTATTCCATCTTTGGATTTTAACCAGACAGACGGCCTGACTCCAGTGGCAGCTGAGAAAGTGCCAGGCTGGGCCGTCCCAAACTCCCATCAATAGGCTGCAGAGTGGCAGCCAAGCAGCAGTAAGACAGGATGGCTGTCGCTACTTTGCTGATTAGGACAGCAGACTGCATGAGGATACAAACTGCCAGGATCTCTTACATACTCCCTCTGTCTTACTTCTTATTTCTCTATCACCCTTGCCTCTCCTCCCCAGTTGAAAAAGCTCAGACTAAAGGTGATCACATTTCCTATATTATCAATACTATCTGCTCTGTCGCCCTGCTGCAGTCCTGTCGCCCCTGCTCTTGTAACCTTGTTCTGCAGTCTTTGTCCTTCTCCACTTTTTTGCTGCTCTTCCCAGAAACACTGCTGGTGTACTACTGCATGCCAACCTTTGATGAATCGGCACAATTTCTGCTCATCATTGGGAAATTGTTTTTCTCCTAACAAACATTTTCTGTTAGGAGAATAGTCCTCTCTGATTGGCTGGTGGATAATAATCCCCCCACTGTTTAATATAAATACTAATAGTGAGAGATAGTTACCTATAATACCTCAAAGTAAATGTAACCATTACTTACTGTAATAAATTACGATTTTAAAGCTGCCTTTAAAAAATCTTGATAGTCCACAATGATTTCTATAAAAAAAAAAATAACTGCACAATTTGTCAAGGATTATTTCGGTGTTCCTCCCACTGTATTTATAAATCCTTCAACAGGTTTAAACAGCATCTTTAATCGCTCAGTAATAACAAATTTATCAGAGGAGTGTAACTCGTGCCGCTATACGGTGGGGTCGCCATGGCAAGACTATGGCTCTGTGACTTGCATGGTTGATTTGGCTACATTATTTAAAGCCTGATGCCCTTCCTATTGCAACCCTTCCAATTACCCTATAGTAATAGTGGAAAATGTGATTGGTTTGTAAGAAATAAGTTTTATTTATTTATTTATATATTTTTTTCTATTGTCTCTGGGAGATAATTATGATAGAGAACCCTCTGCAGTACCTTGAGCAATTCCTCATGTACTGAATGCAAACATTTCTCTTATTAATGCTTTATAATTTTTATTGTTTTATAGTTGCTATAGTATAGTATAGCTTTATTTTTTTTATAGTTTCAAATGCCACATATATCTAATCTGGTGAAAGGAACTTTCCTTTCATATATAATCAGAATTATGTTTCGCTCACAAAGTGCATAGAATTGAATAGAATGGAATCATCGGTTGTTCAGCTTGTCCCACTTGGCACTCGGGAGTTATGGTTGTAATTATTATTATTATATATATTTTTTTTTGGCAATTTGTGAGGTTTTGTGATGTGCAACGGCGGATTAGGAGTTAGCATTGTCACCTCATAGCCAGAATATTCTAGGTTTGATCCCATGGGGCCTATCTGTGTGAAGCCTACATGTTCCGGCAGCTTCTATTTAGCTTCCTCCCACAGTCCAATGACATGCAGGTTTAGATTAGCCAGCCATCAGGAACTTTTGGATTTTATGATGCCACAACAAAGAAGTCACCAACCTCAACTATGTCCCAAACCCCACCCACCTGATTAGTTTCTCTATGTATTTATCTAAAATGTGTTCTATTTGTAATGGGTCACTCAGACAAAAAAGGAACCAATTGGCTCAAAACAATTAGATGTCAAAACTATTGCATTTAAATTTATACATTTAAACCGGGCTATTCATCTGGATTCTTGCATTGACCATTAAACACAAGTACCCGGTGGGGTGAAGCTTTTAATAGCTTACCTTTTTCTAGTATGACAGAATGAACTTTAAATGCCAAACATCAGAATTATTTCCTTAAATCGAGTTGATGAATCAATATATTATAAACTAATGTCCCTGTGACATAGTAGCTCAGATTTAAATATTGTCAGTTCAACATGGTCAAAACTTCTTCCATTAAACTTAACAAAGGCCTTGGAGTCAGTCCTTTAGATATGTATTGATTTAAGGTCATTCTACCGTACATGTCAAAGAACACAAATGCCTTCGAACACTGATTTTTCATTATAATCATGTTTCCCCATATCCATGAGTAGGGCCAATATCACATAACCTCAATGTATTGCCCTGGACAATGACTACCTATTGAGGCCTCCCCTTATGGGAATGCCTTGTATGACAGGAGGTCTGGTCACATATACAAATATCCTGTAAGCATCTCATTTCAGTAAACGCTAAATCCATAACTGGCTTTGGATTTCTACAGCTCTGAGAAAACTGAGAATATCAGAATATGACTGTCTCACATGACACTTTGCTAGTGTAGTAGTAGACTTGTTCAGGAGAGACTTGGTAAATGCTGTTATTGTATAACAGATGTGCTGACCACTTTTCTGGAAATATAAAAGCTTTCCAACTGACTAAATATCTGCATGATTCAAGATTTTGACAGTGAATGAAACATTTATCAGTTGTCTTAGAGTGCACTTGCTTTCATAGATTGCTTAATGACTCAAATAATTTGTTCATTAAAACCCTAACCTTTCTCTTGGTTCTCTCTCTGGTTTGATGTTAATGAGGCAGGATCTTGTAACACTGTCCCTGTACAGAAGACGTTAGAAGAAGTTACAGTGGATATCTGGCTCCATTTTAAGTGACACTAAATTTCAGCTTCATCCATCTGGATCAAGGTTGATGGTACCTATTTGAAAAAAACAAATGGCATAAAGAGCTTTGTTCCAGCAGCCATCACTCAGATGAATAACTTGTTGTGAGTGGGAGTGAAGCAATCCTTAGTTCAATCATTTATTAACATTTCCTTATCCATGATGTCAATTAAATGTGTATGTGAGAGACTGGATAACACTTTTTACTGCAAACCAAATTCGCCCAAATAATATAACTTGACCAGAAAGCAAAGGCTGATTAAGTTCCCTCTTGGTAAGCATTTCAATCAGGTTCCAACGTCTTTGCAGCATTCAGTACTCCTCTCTTTTCTGTGAAAGTGCTACCTGGTTGCACTGATTGAACTCAGTAGGACTAAGTTTACAGTTAATCACAGTTGCCAACTAGCAAACTCAGGCCTCCCATTGTTTCCAGGGTTTCCATAAAGATTACCAGCTCTTGCTGCCGAAATCACTCTGATGTTTCCTCTGAAGTGTAGACTCCTAATGAGAGACAAAGTGGGCCCTAAAGACTGGACATACAGTGTACAACATAAATGAGTACAATAGCTCTAAACTAGGTTTTACCATTCTGAAACCTTTGTTAATAGTTAACTGCACCCAGTTTCCCATTGCTCTTGTTTGATTGTGTGGGAAGCGCTAGCATCAACTGACCAGTTTTAATTTCCGACCATCTTGAAATTATGATTATAGATTACACTATGTATAGTCCTACATACCCACATGCATCTGGCTCAAATGGCAGCACAATGTGACATCACATATCTCCTGCTTTCTGGTCGATTCACTGCTAAACGGAACCATCAGTTAAAAATTCATGGAATGCTGTATTGAATAGGACTCAAAATTAGAGACAGCGGCCATATACTCATTAGGAAAATGTTTACTTAGCCAATAAATCAAGTGAGAAGTAGGAGCATTTTACCATAGACAACAATACAATCTTTTACAGTGAGTCACCCCCCTTATTGTCATCAGATAGAATGCAGCCAGATACTCTTGTTCAACAAAACTAAGGTTGATGAGGCTTCTTCAAAGCCTGGGCGATCTAGTCCTGTTCTTGTTCAGAATCTTTTGGGCAGTTCATGATGTGAAACTGCAGGAACCGCTCTGTTTGAATTTTGCTACTTTTTAAGCTGGGACATCAAGTCAATGATGGCTCTTTGACACATCAGTTCCACCAGCTAAATGTCTTCCTTCATCTGATTTCTGAATCTCCTCCTTGTGACAACTGAAATCTGGCCCAGTTGTTTCTTAAGCAAGGCAACCATTTGAATCCTCTTATTAGGCCTGGGCGTTTACCAACTGAACAAACGGAGCTGTTCGCTACAGTATAACTTCCAGTTTCCAAGACTGACATGGCCACCTCTTAAAATGAAATAAAGAAAACAAACGAAATCATCAGAAAATAAATTAATGTGGTTGCTTTTCAAGTCTGTCAGTTGTGAGCATCTTTGTGGAAAAGAATTGGACTGTTGAGTTTTGTTCAGGTTGACACAACATTCTTTCCTAAATGGTACCTTTTCCACTTCCTTATTTAGGGGTAATCAAATTTTAAATGATTCTTGAATAAAAATTTGCACATAAAAAGACCCCTCACTGGAGCTTCGATTTTTTTTTGTCTGGACTTGATTAAAGAAGAAATAAAGACCTTGTGCTCCAATAGCTGGACAAATGTCTTGTTTTGGTCTGCAGCGATTCATCAGGAAATATTGACTTGCCAATTTTTTCTTGTGCTGTGCTCCTGAAAAGATAGTTTGTCTCAGGAAATTCCACCTGACCAGTTTGATTTATTGGAATTTTCTTGTCACAACTTTCTCCTTTTAATTCTGAGCAGAGGGGCTGGACTGAAATTTCTGGAGGGAAGCTGTCTTCTTTCAGCTTGTTATGGCCTCTAATTACAGTCTGCTAAGTGATGAATATTTAACCACTTTAATGTGACATTCTCAAATTAAATTCAATTTTAGAAAGTGGTGTCAAATAGTATATTATGTCCTTTTTACACTAAATTAGCCTATGTTTTTTTTCCCAAGTGTCATGTTCAGCATCACAAATGCACTTGGGGCATCAGGTCAATGATAGTTCTGCACCAGGAAAAACAGAAACAGTACGGAAGCTACACTGAAGCATTATCGACAGAAGTCGACGTGTTATCACATTACGCTGGAAAAGAGGTAAAAATTAAAGGAAACTCTAATTGTCTCTTTTTAATCTTTGCTTATAAGAGCAAGAGCTGATTAAGACCCTTAAAAATTGTAGCGATTTAGTGAATGCAGATTCCTTATGTCAGCAAACACCAGGTTTACCTAGGTGATGGGTTAGAGCTTCAGAAGGTTCTGGGACAGATAGACCCAGGTGTTTTCTGTTGCTACGGTCTGAGTTAGTATGTTCTGACTGGGACTGAAACTGAACCAGACATCTCCAATAATGAGCTCGGCCTCCTCGTGTCCTTAAAACTGTCTCATTCATCTTCTACCATTTATCCATTTCCGGGTTGTGGGGGCTGCTCGAGCCGATCCCAGCTCGAATTGGGCGAAGGCAGGGTACTGCCTGGACAGCTCGCCATTGCAGGTCCAACACATAGACATAGACAGAGACTAACAACCACCCACACTCAGACCCATTTGGAGTTACCAATTAACCTAAACATGCATGTCTTTGGATGGTGGGAGGAAACCCACACCAGCACGGGGAGAACATACAAATTCCTCACAGGAAGGCCCCAGACCAGGAACTGAACCCGCGACCTTATTGTTGTGAGGCAACAGCGCTAACCACATTTACAAATAAGAGGATCTCCAGTTGACATCAAGTTATCTTTATTCTATTAAATAAAATCTATATGTCCTTATAGTGGTTCCACTTGTCATTCCATTTTGTTGTTGAGAGTTTAGAGGCATGCAGAGGGACAGGGTATCTGCCAGTCATATCCAAAAAAGAGGGAAGACTTTGATGAGATCAAAACTCTTTCTCTGAAAATGCCAACATTAAAATAACATTTCAAAATCAATTTCTTGCATCGCCACTGTGGGGGAATACTTACTGTACAGAATCTCAAATGAAGTGAAATTGAAAATTATATGAACATGATAATAATTGTTATATGTTCTCAAACTGGCAGTATTGACTATGACTGTTACTGAGGTGTCATTTAATAAAGACAAGAAGTTGTAGCTACTAGGAGTCTATGAAGAATTATTTTTTAAAACAACAGACCACCACAAATATATTACATCTTTCAGCTTTGTTTAAATGAGTGTCATTACATTTCAGACTTTGAACATTTTCCTCATGGCCATCAAATTTACCCCACAACTCCAAAAGTAATGCAATGGTGGAATGAAATTAATGAGCTATTATATTGCCGTAGGACAGCACGGTGGCATTGGGGTTAGCACAGCAAGATCGTGGGTTCCATTTTTCGTAGGCCTGGGGCCTTTCTGTGTGGCGTTTGCATGTTCTCCATGTATCTGAGTGGATTTCCTCCCACCGTCTAAAGACATACATGTTTGGGTTTACTGGTAACTCTAAACTGTCCGTAGGTCTGAGCGTGAGTGTGAGTGGTTGTTTGTCTCTGTCCACCTCTGTGTGTTGTCCCCTGCAATGGACTGGCAACCTGTCTAGGGTGAACCGCACCCTCACCTGGGACAATGGGTGGGATCGGCTCCAGCACCCCCGATGACCTGGAAACGGATAAGCGGCAGAAAAGGAGCGAGTGAGTATATTGTAGTTATTTTCATATTAAGTTCAACTGCAAGGGTATGCAGAGCAGGTGAGACTAGCAACCCTGTATTTTCTGTTAATTAGAGTGAAAGCATCCAAATACTGATAATTTCTTTAATTTCTCTGGCCTGTGTTCATCTGAAATTCTGAATCTCAGAAATACACAAGCTCAGATTCATGTGTGTATTTCAATCCATGATAAAAATGGGGCCAAAGTTAAAACACGTCAAGACACAAGACATTTGTCACAGTCTGCCCCTGGTTTTCCCCTCGACCACTCTGCTCTATCTGCGTACATCTCCTGATTAAGGTCATCAGACTCATCTGTTCCTTCCATCTGGGTCCAGCTGCCCCAGCCTCCTCTTAACCAGCTCCTACACACTCACTCTGCCATGTTGTTTTTGCAGCATGCAAAGCTTTCCAGGCTCTTTCTCCAGACTGATGTCTCAGCTTAGGCTCAGCCTGTTCTCCTCACTTCTGCCCTGGTAACCCGACCTGCCTTCTTCCTTTGGACTTCACATCTGCCCCCTCCCTGTCTGCCTGCTACCTGCCTGGACTCCCTCTCCAAAGCCTCCTGTCAAGTTCAGTACTTGGACTTTGTTTGCCAACTAGGCATCCTGATTATTGGTTGTCTGGACTCTTTAATATTGTTAATAAAGTTCTGAACTGTTCCGGTCTGGATTTGTGCTGTTCTTGGGTCCGATCTCACACCCGTTACAACATTTCCACTCTTCTCTGTCAAACTTTGCTTTTTTTTTTCATCAAGACAGATGATAATTGCATGAGACAGGCAGCAACTCCTCCATTATGAGTGGATATGTAACCAAGGACAACATCTGTCTGGTCATAAAAAATATCAGGGAGTAAGTTCAGGTCTCATTGCCAAGAGCTTTGCTCTCATTTTATAATTTATTTATTTATTTATTTATTTATTTATTTATTTTTTAAGTAGCTCTGACCATGAATAGACATATATTCAAGGAATTCTCACTGGTAATGATAATGAAAAAGAGGAAGCCAAATAGAATGTTTTTAAATGAGATGAAGCATAAAAATCTTTCATGAAGTATTATGATATTGACGGTGACATACACATGATATGCCTTAATGTGGATGTAAAGGTTGGCAATTACAGCTTTTTCATTTAATAAGGAAAACATTATATATCATATGAATAATGACTGACTGAACCCCTTGTGATTGGAATGAATAGTAGAATGAATACAGCCCCTGCACCTCTGAATATTGCTTACCTTTGCACCAGGAAGTGATCTGCCTTCATTCAATCTTCAATCTAGGTGGTTGTTTGTCTCTGTCTGTCTTTGTATATTGGCCCTTTGATCGACTGGTGACCTGTCCAGGGTGTACCCCGCCCTCGCCCAATGTGAGCTTAGATTGGCCGGGACAGCTAAGAACTAAGAAGAGTCGTGGTTCTCAATCTGGACTATAAGTCCAGTGGTCTGAGTTCAACCCTTGGTAGAACCTCATTCTTATAATTTAGGTAGGTAATATGTGTGAAACGCCTCTGCACATGGGGATACGGGCACCTGGAAATTACTCTGGTTTATTCACTTCAGCCCTTTACCCAGACTAGAGAGAGTCCTTAGTACTGTCTCAGCTAGCATCGGTCCCAATCACTTGGTGATTGGGCTAAAACATGTTCAGGTTACAAAGATTGCTTACTTGAGTATGCCCTGTCCTCAGCATTAGACTCAGGATTGAAATGCTGAATGCTTCTTTATTGCTCCATGGTGTCATGGGTAGCCCTCTGGACTCCAAATCCTGAGTCCTTTCTTTCTCAGTGCTATACTTGTGCTATTCTGTTGTAGGTAAAACACTGAAGGCAATCTTAACAGTTCTACGTTTTGAGACAACATGAGACTGCATCATCATGCTGTAATTGAGAGTGCACACAGAATCAGTTTTTATATAAATACTAAATGACTTCAGCCCATGCTGCTCTATGCAGTCCAGAAGGAGAGCTTAGCAGTAAGTTATTTGTTCCACGATGTAATGGTTAGTACTCTGGACTTTGTCTCCAATGTTATGATTTCAAATCTCAGTTGAACTTTATTGCTGAGTACTAAGAATGTAGTCAGTGACCTGTTTATCCCATGTGGTTTAGCTAGGGGTCTTTATTCTCCCTCCATCTGCTCAATCAGTTACATTGTTGTCCAGTTCGTCTAAATAAGGTTTTAGTGAACAGCTAATAAAAGCTTGTTTTCCTGATGTGTCAAATCAGAAATTGTTGTTCTTTAGTATGGTCTCAGCTACTATCACTTCCTGTGTCCAGTTCAAGTTTGAGTGCTCCTTAAAGTGTCATATGATCATATGCTTAATGAAGAAAGGCTGTCTAAGATTAGCGTACAGATTGTACAACACAATTCTACTCTTGTGTGAAGGCTCTCATGGTGATGTTTAGCAGTAACAGCTTGTTAATAGTAAATGACATAAAATAGACCATATATGAATTTCAAATTACCTTGTGATTTTAGGCCATCGAGTAGTGGACGCTCGGAGCTTATCAGCAGTTCCATGGAATAATTAGCACAACATGTAGAGGTAGATCCGTAGTTGTACTTTAAGTGTAACAGACACACTGTACAATTTCTGCTGTATACTTCTCTAACACAAACTGGATATACTGCTTTGAAGTTTGTTAATAATGAAACTCAATTTATGTGAAACATTATGGATCTTATATGTTTCTTAAATGACCGAATTCCATGGAGTTCTCCACCATCCATCAGCACTTGTTGGGAGCTTGTTAACTGATTAGCACTCTGAGTCTTGGAACCTGTTTCTTCTTTACTCGTTTTGCACAATCTTTTGTATGAGGTATTCAACCATCTTGATTGCTGTAAGGTGCTACTGGAAAGAGTGGTGAGTTTCAATGGCACGTGGCGATGTGCTCATTGTCAGGCCGGGACTTGAACCAGGACTCAGATGCAGTGACCAGTTCAGGGCCGACTTTATTTTGCAAACACAAAGAACTCAAAATCACTCCAATTGGAGGCAGACAAAAAAAAAACTAGATTACAGGGCAAACAAGACAGTAACTCAAAATCGATCTGATAGGAGAGGAAAAATAGAAAACTCAGAATCACTCCAAGTGGAGGCATGCAAAACCAACAAAAAAGGGGCAAAAACACACAAAAGAATCACTCTCAAGGAGGAAAAAGTACCAAACAAAAGAAAACTTGAACAGACATGGCTGTAGCAGAATTCATGGTCTTGAGGCAAAAAGGCTGAGGTGCATGATAAACAAAATACACTGGCACAGGACGAGGGGAGAGGCAGAGTATATATGTACACATACAAGGAATGGGGAACAGGTGGAAATAATCGGTGATCAGGGGAGACAATCAGACCAGAACACATGAGGAAGGGCAAGTGACCTGAAATAAGAAGAAAAACAGGAAGTCACAGAACAAAACACAGACGAGACAAAACTCAGCACGGTGTGACAGTCATTTAAACCATATCTGTTGCAGCTGCAAAAATTCTTTTCTTCATTTTATAAAATGAAACAATAAACCCAAAAGTGTGCCAGTACAGAGAGTATTTGGATTAGTGCTACCGACAACATTGTGTCAGGTGCTGTCAGTTAAAAGATGACCATTCTCATATGTCAACCAGGTCTCAAAAGATTCCTGCTCTGAGTCTGGATCAAACTGAGGCTCAAACATGTTGCTGAGTCTTTCAAATGCTTCCTTCTCTGGGTTTTAGTGTGGGGTTTAGTCTGATCCCCCAAAACTGTCACACTTGGGAAGTATCACTCTCTGGTCAGATAATTTCCCAGATCATCACATCCTTTTCTCTGACAATCAAGGCAACACAGAAAGAAAATGAACTGCACTCTGATTTACCCTGCATAACACAGAGACTCATGAGGTTCCAGAAATTGAAATGAGTCCAATAACTATAAGCATCCATAACCATGGTCATCATACATAGAAATGGGCATGCAATCTAATTATACTAAATTGTGACAAAAATACTAACACATGCATCATTGGCTATCACTGTATATATGATTACATGTTAGAAAGATGTATCAGAGTAAACAGTCAAGAGAGTTGATGGTTTGTCCTCAGGGTGGATGAAAGTCTTGAAAGGCAGAACATAAAGTGAATAAATTTGTGTACATTTATAAGCATATACGGATCATGGCCAATTACTTAATCTCTTTCATGTTTATACCCTTTGGTCACACCAACTTGTCTCAAAGTGGCTTCAGGGTCATGCGTTGTGTAAAATGTGGTTCTGATAAGACACACCCTGGAAGGCCTGGTCTGCTTTATTGGGATGTTGCTGATGGAGTTGCATTTATAGAGGGAGGAAGATGTTGTCTCTGTGGCAGAGAGGAAAAGCTTTAGTTTCATGTAACAAGTCTCACACAAATATGTGGTACCAATCAATTGCACTTTCAATCAATACTGATGGAAAGAAAATTAAGTGAGTGTACTTACATGCCAAGGTTGGACATGTTAGTTTGGACCCCTTTTTTTACTCATATTTGATGTTCATGTTGTCCAAGACATCAGGATAAATACAAACAATTGTCATTTGATTAGAGAAGGTAATTAGACCATTTGTATAATGGGAGCCAGATTTAATAATGTGAAAATAGCTGAGGGGAAGCTGCTTTCACCTTTACAAGAGGCTTCCTTTGTCTTGTGATAAGCACCACACCAACCTAAACCCTAACCATAAACATCACTTTCAGCAACTATGAAGATGTGAACACTTTACAACTTTGATTTGACTGTTAGATTTAGGTCATATGTAAACCTATAGTGTTCATACTAACACACACTAACACAAAATGATGGGCACTATACAGTATATTGCACACATACATGCTTACTTGGCTTAATCTGTCCATTTGCGTTTATGCTGTGCTGTGTTTATATTATGTGCAGTAGTGTCAGACATATTATTTATATTTAATTTCATGTATGCATTGAGACACCCCCATCCATCTCAGTAGTTGTTATAGCACTGAAGCACTTGATGCGCTGGGGGGGAACCAGCAATGTGCTGTCATCAAAATTAAAAAGATGTGTACCCAAAGGTGGCAAGACAGTGATATTGTTGATATTGGGGAGAGGGTGCCTTAAGCTGAATTTATTCAAAGGAAATTGTTGGTGCAAGAGGGCTGCACAATGTTTAACACTGTCATCTAAAAGAACATTAAAATATGAACACCCACTGTCTAATATGTCCTGGGGTAGCTCATGCTGGCAGGGTTCCATTTAAGCAGCAGACAGCCTGGCTGAGGAGCTAAGGTAACTACATTTTTATTAATGAACACACATGTGAACACATTATGCAAGACCAGCATGCTTATATAGAGAAAGGTCTGTGTAATTCTTTTTATTTGAATCAATACTACTGGGTCTGTTACATGTACTGTACATAATATTATCCCTGAAAACTGCAAACTGCAAGAACACTCCAGCCTGCAGATTGAGCTTCAGCTAAAAAATAAGTTTTACTAATGGGGCTCAAAGAAGCTCCAACATGGAGCTCAGAGCTCAGACTGTAATTTCTGTCATTTTTCCTTTTTTACACATTATTCAAAAATACCAACAGCCTTGCACTCCCATTAAGATATTTCTAGACATGCCCATGCAAACAGGGTATATCCTCTTCAACTTCCTCTCTCTATGAACTGTTTGCATCTCTACCCTCATCATCAAAAAAAGTCCAACAGGCCTCAAATCATCTAAAATTGAAAAAAAAAAAAAAATGCCAGTCGACCATTGATATTCCTGAATGGGGTGCAAACCCTGTTCCTTACTGGGTGTTTTTACAGAGAAATGGATCTCTGACACCAACAGTCCTGCCAGGTGCTTTACAAACATCTCGAGCATATCACATATAGACTTGTGAGAAGGTCAAGCAGCTATTGTTGGCAATTAACCCCAGTGTTGACACAAGAAAACACTGCTGACAAAAACTGGGCCTCTGAGGGCCATTCACCCTTAAACTTGTGCTTATGACCCACAGCCAACACCGCCCATACACACATACAATATATCAGGGCCGATGGGAAAAGGTCAGACATAGCACTTCCCTATATCACCTTTTGTGGTGGTTTGCGTTGCCACTGGGAAGGCACTGTGTTGAGGGACTGTCAGAACTATGAGGGCTCTGCCAACAGAGAGGTGTGCAACCTTTAGTGTCTTGGCATTGAGGAGCACCACCGCTCTCACCTTAACATTGTTTTAAAGGCCATGTGTACTATTTACACTTTACATTTACCCTTTAGTTTTCTGTCTCCTCAGCCAGAGATCTGACCAGCATATTTATGAGCACAGGAGTCCATATACAACAGCTGAGAGCATATAGAGTCATAAAAGAATGAGAGCATCCCCAAGTATAAATAGGATGCTTTTAATGCACTTTATTGAAATGTTTCATCAAAGTTTAATTTTGGTGCACTTTCACACCACAAGAGGGTACATTCAGTCTTTCATGCACTCACAAAACAGCTTCAGCTCTCTGTGGTTTTCACATGCTGTTTGAGACACACATCAATGTCACTGCATCACATCATCTCTGTAGATTTGTCAGCTGCACATTCAGAGCTGCCAATCTCTTGTTTTACCACTTCCTAAAGGTGCTGTACTGGATCCAAACCTGAGGAAGGAGAAGACAGTGTTTACATTTATGTGTACTCATTTGGCAGATGCTTCTATCCAAAATGACTTAGTCATGTGTTCAGCTTCAGTGCAGCAGAGGTCTTGGTGTTAGTACTACATCTTTTTTTTATTTTTTTGATCAAATAATTGCAGGAGATCAGATAACACAATGTAACAAAGTTTATATTGAGGGTTTGTTGGACATCTTCAAAATCCCAGTTGGTTAAGGAGGTGGTTTCAAGATCTTGAAGACAGAAAGACATCCATCCTCAGGATTCAACAGCTCGCTCCACCATCAGGGAAAGATACTAAGGCTTTTTAGCTCAACAGTTGTTATCTGAGTAACTGTGGCTTTATAGTCACTTCCAGTATGCCTGCATTCTTACAATATGACAGAGCTGTTTTTTTTTTTTTGGCTTTGTTTTGTTTTGTTTTTTTCTTTTCTGGATCCATTGTGAGTGAAAACTCTAGAGACTGTTGTATGTGGAGATCAGCAGTTTTATAAATACTTAAAGCAGCTATCTGACACCAACATTGGCACCACAGGCAAAGACTCTGAAGTCTTATATCCATTCTTATGTTTAATGTGAAAATTGTCTAAAGGTCCTGTGTAATATTGGGATTTGCTGCATATCATTGCTGTTGAATATTGTTGAAGAAATATTGGCCCATTGGGTTTCAAGGTCAGAGAGGGCTAGAGAAGACACTCGTAAAACTTTAAGAATGTTTTGCAGGCCCACCATTCAACTGTGAATGACAGCGTAATGCTTTGGACAATGTTCTACTGGGAAACCTTGGTTCCATCATTCATGTGGAATTCACTTTGACTTGTAGCATCGACCTTAGCCTGGTTCAGACCAGGTCTGCATGGAAACAGTATTTTCTAATGTCAGTGGCCTTATTTCAACAGGATAATGCTCCATGCCTCACCGAATCAACATCTCAGGGGGTTGGAGGAATAACAACCAGTTCAATGCCAGTTTTCAGTGACAAAAGACAGATGGGATGGGTTGTCATAAAATTCTGGCTGATCTTCTAGAGAGTGTTGAACTGAGCAGCTCACTGTCTATGTTTGGTCTGAAATGAATATTGAAGCATGCTTAATTACATCTCTTACAGGCAGACACTGAAGCTGCTCAGGCAAGTCATGTCCTTTCCTCTAATATCATCTATTCCGGTGGGCAATGCTGACTGGCCACTACATTCGTTTTATTGAAGGGCCAATATCAACACTGTGATGAATGGGTCCAACACCAGTTTACATCACCAGGTTGGTTGCTCATTTTGAATAGGAAATGCATACAAAGTTCATTCTCATTTGTCTCCAGCAGAGTTAAGACTCAATACTGGTGCCACAAACGCTCATCAATAATGTTTTGCACTAATTTCTGAGACACACATCAACCTGTGGGGAGTCTTATAATTAGGAGTGTTTTGCATGATTTAATCAATCAAGTGAAAAAAAGAAAGAAATATCCACAAGGTATTAATTACTGATTTCCATGATTTTCTGTTACTATAGCCACAATTCTCTCAAGTGAGACCCATTTACAGTCATAGTCTCTCCCTCCACAATGAAACATGAATGAGCATCCGGGGTGGTCTTGGCTTCTAACTATGCCCTGAGCCAATGCCATAGGCAAGGCGTTCCTCTGGCTCCTTTCTATACAACATCCCTCCAGCCAAGAGCCAGTGCCTTTTCAAGTGTGTTTCACAAAGTGGAAATGTTGAATATGAGGAGGAAGGAGGACTACACAAACACAGATACATGAATCAAAGGCCTGTCAGCATCAGGGGAGGGGAATACACACACCTTAATCAAGACAAGCTTGTATATTTTATTTATCACCTATTTATTATTGAGTATATATCACTGTTAAATAATTCACTAACTTCTTCTTTCTTAACCGTAAGTTAGGTCTCAGTGCACAATACCTAGAGGGTACATTTTCACATTCTTTTTTTTTTCCAAAGTATCACTGCTAACATTAGATCTCAACTTTCTTTTAGTCCCCTCAGGGGATGCTTGATTCATAATTCAATCATTAATTTGTCCAAGGTGACAGAGGACTTCTACCAGTCAGGGTTTGGCTTTGGTAATGTAATTAGCCATTAAACAGACACTGAGAAATTTTAAAGGTGACATGATCTGTCTATGTCAAACTCCATCATATCCACCCTTAAGGCTCACAATCAAATAGGGATATGTCTAAGTCAAATTATCCAGATTAGTCTAATAACAGGTGGTGGTGTGGTGCTGTCAATCAGCGCTCTCGAGTAAAGGGTGTCATCAGGTGGTCATCTCAGGCCTGAGTTGCTCCTGAAGCATGTGGAAGTGAATAAACAGTGCAGCAGCCAAGCAGGCTGCCAGAGACGGTTTAATTAAAACTGTGACATTGTATCATAAAAACCAGAAACCTAATCGTGATGGAATAAGTATAATGTAATTATCAGCAAGGTTATAAATAGCTTTAATTTCATGCTTTGCGGAAAATGAAATGGAAATGGCGTGGAGGAGAGGTGCATGAATGTAATGTATGTGTGTGTGTGTGTGTGTGTGTGTGTGTGTGTGTGTGCGAGCGCATGTGGAGGTAGTTTACTGAGCTTGTTGCCACCCTCTGCCAGCGCTAAGAGACAGGAGCCAAATCCAAGTTCTCCTCTCAGGTCAAACGTCTGTCCATTCAGCCATCCCTCAAATTTCTCACTATCTGTCACCCTCATCAACATCAACATCCCAAGTGGGACTTTATACACTGTGACAAAGAAGGGGCCCAGGACAGCCAGGAAAACAATTGGCAGGCCTGACAGTCCTAGCAGTTTATCACCCTCCCTTCCAGGTGTGCAGAGAGCCTTCAATGAAAGATGAAGTTAAAAGATGCACCTATCTAATTTGATATTTTTAAACAGCGCCCACTTTGATTTGATTTGATTTGATTTGATTTAAATCTGAATCTGTGAAACTGTAGTTCATGACATGAAAGAGAAGCAATGAACCTGGCTGGGACACAGTCACAAGGTTGTGTTAGAATAAATAGAATGCACATTTCTGTTTAATGTTTTTGAGGAAACCAAAGACAGTACTAAAAGTAATAAAGTATTAAAATTAAATTTATCGTCAACTGACATCAACATTTTCATTTATGTATTTATTTATTTTTTATTCCTTACTACTTCAAAAAGTTGTTAGAAAGCATGTATGTGATTACTTATAGACCAATGGTTTGTTTGAATATTTCAGTAAATCCCAGCACAGAAGCTGCCAGTATCTTCCGTGTACTTGTCATAAAATGACAGAGTGCTACATTTTACACTGGATATCTCAAGGCTTCATTACAGAGACAAGGAAACACCCTTGCCAATACAGGCACTACGGTAGGTTGATTTAAGGCATATGTATCAGATGCCATGTTAACACTGACCCAGAAGTTCTACAGGGTTATGTGCTAGGACCAGTGCTTTTTTTTTTTAGAAAGTATCTGCTTCCTTCAGGCAATCTCAAATTTCCACTGTTACACAGATGACACCCAGCTTATTTGCCTATGAAGCCAAATTAAATCTGAATCTGAATCTGAAATCTGCCAATAATTATAACATGAGTCCTTGTGGATGGCCTTAAAGTCTTAAGAAATACATTATCCAAAAATATTTCTTAATGGTAGTTAAGTTCTACCTTGTGGTCATTTGTGATTGGGACATGTCCTTTACTTCAGGACTGTTCTTTTACTAAGTAAAAGTACAGGACAACCTCCTTCTAACCATGCCATATTTGAAACATCTCATCTCAAAAAGGTTGCCAAAAAAAGAAATTAGACATTATGACTATGTGCCTAGTTTGTCTAGTGCTGAACCATGGAATCTGGACTCCACTGGACCTCTGAAGGTGAGCAGTTGTGAGGTGGAGCCTCCATGGATTAGACTTCTTAGGCCTTAGTCCTCTTCCCACAGATTCTAGATTGGATAAGGGATCTGATATGGGAGAATATGGAGCCAAGTCAAGAGATTGAAGTGGTTGTTCCTCAAAAGAAGCTTATATTTCTCCTTGTGCCTTCTCTGCACTTTCTCCCTGTAATATTCATTAATTAATTTATTCATCGTCATCCGCTTATATGTTTCTGGGTTGTGGGGGGTTCTGGAGCCAATTTCAGCTCACACTGGGCGAGGGCAGGGTACACCCTGGGCTAGTCGTCAGTCCATCACAAGGCCAATACAGAGAGACAAACAGACGAACAACCACTCACAGTCACACCTACGGGCAATTTTGAGTCACCAATTAACTTAAACACACATATCTGGGAGGAATGTGTGGGAGGAAACCCATGCAGGCACAGGGAGAACGTACTAAATGCCCAAGAACCGAACCTGTGGCTTTCCTATTGTGGGGGAACATCGCTAACCACTATGCTGCCATGCTGCCCTCCCTGTAATATCAAATCATATCAATTTATACAGCACCAAATCGTAACAAAGTTACATCAAAGCACTTTACATATACAGTACAGTACAGGTCTAGACCAAACTCAGAAAACAATTGTGAATCATCCTCCTTGCTTACCTCCCCTGTGGAACCAGCTCCAGTTTGGGTTCATGAGCCAGACTTCTTCTCAATTAAAATGAGCCTTAAAACTGCCCTCTTTTATGAAGCCTATTCTCAGGGCTGGCTCAGGTGAGCCCTAAATCATATTTTAGTTATGCTGCTATTGGCTGACACCATGAGGGAAACTCATATAATGCACAGGGTCCTTCCTCTCTATGTCTCAATGCATGTCAGCTTTACCTCCCTCTCTCTCTGGGTCTTTATACTCCAGGTCTCTCTGCTGGGTGCAGAATTTACTTTTGCCACAACTACAACAATTGTCTTCTTTTTAACACTGTGATTTTCTCTAAGATCAGATCAAATAATGGAAAATAAACTAAACATAAAATGACATCATACAAACATACATTTCTTGTTATTTAATAATTTTTTCAAATATGGAGAAGCCCATGGAAGTGGTCACGCATTCAGGATACAGTTTAATTAATTTATGTAATTGTATCTTTAAAAATATATTGGTAAAAACATCTGGACACTTTTTAGCTTGGAATGGAAGAGGCCACAACTCATCACTTAAATTTCACTTTATGGTCCCTCAAGAAGTCAATACAGAATGGAAAGAAGCATAGCAGACCCTGTGTAGTCACACATTTGCCAAACACATGTACACACACACTTCCATATCTTAGTATTTTCAAGGGATCCTGTTGTAGACATGATGCATTCAAAAGTCCAGGGGTCAGAAAGTTTGGCCTTTGGTCAGGCTAATTTAAGAAATTCACTGAGAAACATACTCCTCTGCCCTTCAGGCCAATAAAGAAATAGAATCTCTTCATTAAAATAGATTTTAATTTTTGTAATGTGCCTTGTGAATAGATACACTGGCTTTTTATATATTTATAACACACGTACAATGACGGTGATATGGCATAACAGAGTGTATAGAAATCATCATTGTCTGTGACGGAAGGACACTCCAACAAGCGGTTAACTGTCCAACGCTTGGGCAGAATAAGGAGGGGGAAAGCTGCAAGGTCATGGTTACAAGAATTGTTTGAACTATTTTATATGAAAGTCTAGACAGACAGAAACATTATGATGACTGCTGCACAGGAGGAGAAGTGTACCAGGTTTTCTTTCTCTCTGGGTGACTCTTTCCAACATACCTGTATTTGATATCTGGATGTGCGAGTAGCCTCTTGATCTCAACAGGACAACAATAGCTTCAAATAAAGCACTGATGCAAAACAATTTCTATTTTCTATTGCCATTCTTTTGGAAAGAAAATAGTAGAGGAGGTGATTCTGTGGGTTACTATTGTTGCTTTTATGAGGAGCCAGTGTTGCCCTGTGTAGCCTGTTGCCTGATGAGTCACACACTTCACATTCTTTAGGTGAGATTATCTCTTTGGACATTATTTCATAAATAAGAACAGTCAGGCAAATATAGGAAATCTTCAAAAAATAAAAAATAAATGATATAATCAAAATAAACTACTGTGCCAGTTTTGGATTTTGATCCACCAGTCGCCACAAATTGCACCGCCTTGAGATCATCTTCAAACCAAGTCTTAGTTCTCAACCACTCATTTAAACTTGTAGTCCAGAATTTTTAGTCCCTACAAAGCTGCCAGATATACAGCCAAATGTATAAACAAAGACACACTCAATCAAATATATACACACACATAATAACAAAGTCACAGTTTTCACATGGAACAAAGTCACAAAGACACATTGCATATGCTCGTATGAATTGGTGTCTATATTCCTACTTTGACAAATCAGCTCTGCAACAACACCAAGAGAAAAAGCTGAGATGAAAGCAGCTCAAACAGAATTACTGATTTGCTTGTGGCAGGATGAAATTTATGAAGAAGGTTCACAGGTGTGAGAGGTGAAAACCCACCTGCCTGAGTCTGATCTGAGGGGGCCTTGAAGTACTCCTTGGGGAGCCCCTATAAAGGCAAGCAGTAGACCCCACACTAACAAAAACATGGTGGTCATATTGAGCCAAGAGAAGATATTCCTTTTTAATAATGTAGGATCTGAGGAGGCTTGTTCATGGGAAAGGAAGACGGGAATGGTCTAAGCCTGCTGAGAAACATGCTTGGTGTTCTAAATTTGTCACTTCTTTGTTATAATCATGAATTTTATGTGTTTAAATGCTTCCAATGATTTAATAAATGTCTGATTTGCCACATTGCATCCAAATTATGCATATGAAAATATGGGAAACAACACAAGAAACAAGCCTAACCCTAGGTCAGAAGAACCATTCATTGAAGGTCTGAGCATCAGTATGACCGTTTGATTTAAATATCTCCAGTGAATAGGTGTGGAGCAGGCTATGCTTAGGGGGGGATAAACAGTGCCAGAGATTAAATACTTTTTTTTTTTTTTAAACCTTCCACCATATAGGCCCAATGAAAGGTGAGTCTTAATTACACCTTCAGTAATGGCCTACATATACTGAAGTCTGAATGGACTCAGACCTTACATAATGGTGAAGGACAAAGTCGTTTTCTTGCACAGTGTAATCATAAAATGAAATACCCAGTGTCCATTAAAAAGAATCAGTGTATTACATCCCAATTGTCACAACCAAGTTGATGACAGGAAGCCTCTTAAAACAGCAATTCCCCGTTTATGTTTATTTCAGCACAAACCCTTAAGTCTTATTCTTACTTTTATTTTCTCTTTCCGCCAGTCTGCAATTTGGTTTTAATGTGTCAGATTAATTTCCCCTGAAGTGACATTCAGATAGGAGCAGAACAGATGGAAATCCAGGATTGTCCTGCCAAAATTCATCATGAAAAATGCATCCGACACCTGTGTAATTTGCCTAATCATCTTTTCCTAATAAGCTCCCTCCATTAATTATTCACAACTTCCACAATGCAATCAAGATTAAAGTAAATCTGATGACTTAATCCTCCTCAAAATCTTCCTCTTTTGCACTTTATTAATTTAAAAAGTCATCATTAAACAATTAATTCACCTATCGCTCTATTGCACTGTAAATGTCAATTTCTTGGTGGCATTTTTTATTGACAGTATACTAGTCGTTTAAGCATCTTTAATAAAACTAAAATACTAATTGTATATCAGTGTTTGGGTATTTATTATTCAGTAATGCAATTTTTTTTTTGTAAAAGTTGTGTTGGGAATTGCAATTTGAAATCTTGTAATTATTCTTAAAAATGCAACTAAATGTTTCTTATTTGTCAGTGTTATCATGAACATTAGTATGTGTAGAGAACTTTGTTAGGCAGCCTTTGCAAAAGGAACTTTGATATAAAAAATATATAAAAGAAGGACGAATGGCTGGCTAAAAAAGTTGATGTCTTGCGAAATAGATGGCCTACATATATTGAAGTCTCTGTTGTATTAAACTCTGACTTCTGTTAATTCTTCCATTAGGTGTGCGGCAGGGAGGTTGGGTAAATGTTGGTGTAAGAACTCAAACATCAAATCCCATTTTTTGCCTTTAACAAGAGGGTGGGGATGATATGCAGCACAAAGCGCCACGTTTGAGTCAAAATCTCTAGTTAGTGTCTCTCGTTTCAAGTCACTTTACTTCCTGTTCTCCTTTGTTCAGCCAGATTGTTGTAACATGTCTTACGTTCCTGCACTCTTTGTGGCTGCTCATGTTTCTGGTTTACGAACCTGTTTGGACTTGCCTTTTGCCTCTTCCCTTTCGTCCCTCTACCATGTGGGCTTACTACTCATGTATCGAACCGAGATTAAATCCTATTGGACTGATCCCTGTGTCTGAGAGTTGTGCTTTTGGGTCCTTTCCTGCCTTTTCATTAAACCTAGGCCTAAGCCATTGTAATATGCCTAGAAACACACTCCCCGACTATTATTATTACATTTCAAATTGAGTTGGTGCTACAAGTATGGCTAATTGCTATGGTTAATTCACCTATCATTAGGCACTGTATCATCAGATAGCCACAGACTCCCAGATGCAGTAACGTGCCAATCAAAATGTGTGGAAGGCAGTGACAGAATGCTGGAGATTTTTCCGACTTCTAACATCTGTTTAAAACCAAAGTGAGCTGGTACTAATGCAAATGAATGAGTGTTTTTTTTTTATTTGCATTCACTCCCAGGTCCGATGACCTGTAGTGGCAACCCAGTATGAAATCAAATCAAATTTATTTATATCGCGCCAAGGTGTGGGGGCTTTATAGTGCTGGTGTGAAAGAGGTTTCCTGAGTTTTGTCTCAGTAGCATGTCTGTGTTTGTGTATGGGTTGCCAGTGACTGGTCCCTGTACACACCATTGGTCATTAGTGCATAAATTTTTTTTGGCCTCGGTTTTTGAAATGGCCCATGCATAGGAATATTTTGAGGCTCCTTTTAAGTAATTGTTCAGATAATGGTACTAAGGATCAATGTTTAAAAATTGCTGAGCATTCTGAGGCTGAGATTGGTGATAAAAAGCTCGAAGACACAGTTGAAGCCAGTTCGAAGGCTAGTCTGTCTGACTTGGCTGTTTCACCGGCTGTTCCAAGGCATAGCAGTCCTCTGGGTTTGTCCCAGCCAGAGAGGCTAGGCGCTGCTGTTCTGTCTTTCCTGCAGAGTAAGGAATTGTTGCTGTTGCAGCATGAGGAGATGCAACATAAAGTTGGAGTTGAGAAAAGTGAGGTGGTTTAGAGGGTGTTAGCTTGAGAGATAACAAAGTGTGAGTTGGAGCATGCTACATGGTGGCAGGGAGGTGTAAACCAACATTACAAAATCTCTTCACTTTTACAAATGCCAAGAAAAATTTACAAGTACCGGAACAAACCGGAAACGAATTTCCCAGAATGACCCAGAAGTGATAACAAGAGAAAGCAGTTGGAGTTTGATGGAGTGCATAGACAACAATGGCTAGAGATCGAGTGATATTTTGACATATGAGCCGCTTAACACAGTTTTTTTTTGTGTGTGTGTGTGTGTGTGTGTGTGTGTATGTGTGTGTGTGTGTGTGTGTGTGTGTGTGCCCCGATGAGGGCCTGAAAAACGTCCAGGGCATTGGTGAGGCCAGAGGGCATCACCAGGTACTCCTGTCCGGTTAGTGTGTTGAAGGCTGTTTTCCACTCTTCTCCCTCACGAATCCAGACCAGTTGATAGGCGTTGCGAAGGTCCAGCTTGGTGTAGATAGTGGCCCACTTCAGCAACTTGAAAGCTGAGGAGATGAGGGATAGAGGGTGACCGTTTTCAACCGCGATGTCATTCAGTCCTCTGTATTTGATGCAGATTCTCAAGGAGGCATCCTTCTTGTCGACAAAGAAGTATCCGATGATCAGATCATCAGATCTGATGACAGGAGGGGCCCCACCCCAGGATGGACCAATCAATGTTATTGAGGTGGTGAAGCCAGGAGTTACCGGAAGGTTGGAAGACCTCGGGACATGGAAACAGACCGTCTCATGGTGGTTGCCGGACATGGGAATGGGCGTGATATGATGGGTGATGTTCCCCAGGAGATGACCGTCCAGTGCCAACCAGCACTCTGAACGGTCAGGGGACAAGGGAACCAGATTGGTGCCCAGCTGATGGGGGATTTAAAATCTGACTCACAGTCAATGAAGGTGGCAAGAGTATGGTAACCTCTCGCCAGGAGGAGCTGGGCATGGAACAACAGCCTTGAGTTAGGGGTATAGTCCAGGGGCCAGATCAATAGGATGGGTTCAGAAGTCGATAGCATAGTCAGATACTGCCCAGTTCCCCTCCTTCAGGCTCATGAGGCCACCAGCAGCATCAGGGCCCAGAGGAACAAGTCTGAACACCTTGCGTAGCTCCGCCAAGAAAGCCTGGAAAGATGGGGCCAGAGGGGATGGAGCTGAGGCGGACGTGGATTGTTGTGTCATGGCTGTTGCCATCGGTTGGACCTGGGTGGACAGCATCGTTAGTGCCTGCTCTAGAGATGAAGCAGACTGTTGAGCCTCCACTGCATTGGAGGCCAACTGTGCCTCATGCCACTGGAGCATGTCCTCTACTCAAGATGATGGAGAGGAGGGGTCTGCTGGGTCCATGTTCGGCCAGATTGTACTGTGATGGTTTGGACCCAAAAGCAGTACACAGGAGAACTGGAGGCAGTTGGTAATGACCTTTATTGTCAGGGAGCGGGGCAGAAAAAGTCTGTGATTGGTAGCACCAGTCACCATTGGTGAGGTGTTGACTCGGAGAGAGCTGAAGAGCGGTCGGAGACAGGCAGAGGTGTCTAAGCCAGAGCAGGTGTGGTGCGAGCACTGGAAAAGTACTGAGTCCAGGGTGAGAGACAGGGGCAGACTGTGACAGAAACTGGCAAACAGACAAAGAAAAGTCTGTCTTTGGTTTACAAGTTGCCATGAGAGTGGAGCAGTAATGTGTCTGATCAACCTGTTCACTCTGAAATGCTGTGAAATTAAGCGCTTGGTGTTGAGACCAGTGAGTGGGATCATACTTCCTCGATCACTTATTTTTCCTACCACCTGCGCGTCACAAATTATGCTGTGCTGCTCTAAATAGCTGTTTATGGTAGCTTTTACTTTGTTAATTTGGATCTGCTCAATTGTTAATCAATTCTGTTGCTGTGGCAACCAAGCAAAGTAGAGTCCCTGTTAATTGTGCTTCATTGTCATTAGATAGAGAAGGAGGATACAGCTTAGAACTCTCTACTCACCTGTGGTGGAGCGCAGAGGGTATAACAATTTTTCATTAATATATATACAGTATATACTGTATATATATATATATATATATATATATATATATATATATATATATATGGCAGCACAGTGGTATAGTGGTTAGTGCTGTTGCCCCACAACAAGAAGGTTGGTCCTCCGATTTCCTCCCACTGTCCAAAGACATGCAGGTTTAGGTTAACTGGTGACTCTAAATTGTCCATAGGTCTGAGTGTGAGTGTGAGTGGTTGTTGGTCTCTGTCCCTCTGGTCCCTGTGATGGACTGGTGACCTGTCCAGGGTGTACCCTGCCCTCGCCCAATGTGAGCTGGGATTGGCTCTGGCAACCCATGTGACCTGGAAACAGATAAGCAGTTGAAGATGAATAAAAGAATGAATGAATGAATATCACATTATGAAACACGAGCTAGACTCACAATCCTGTTCACATTTTAGTTTCGGTCCCTGTACAGGCAATAAACAATACACTTAGTTTTAAATTTGGGTTGTTTAATAACTTTTACAAAGAGTGCTTTTGCAAATGCTTACAGCCCCAGCTGAGTTAAACACAAAGTACTACTGTTAATTAAGGCCTCATGCTGGGCTGTCTGAGGTGTGTCTTTTGAACATCTGGAGAGCAAAACAGAACACAGCTTGAAATACAGTAACCATGCCCTCCCACTTCCACAGGATACCCCTGTTTAGGGAGGAATACATAATCCTGCTGACGAAAAACATCCATCATCACTGGAAGTTGCCAGATATAGATAGAGAGGCTAACATGAAGGTAACAGTTTATGGAAGCAGGCACAACTGGACTGTCCATACAAATCATCCTATGAGGTTAGCACCCTGGCTTTGTGCCCTGCCACTGGACAAAGTGAAGGTTTGGTTTATGGTGCAGAGAATCAAATATGGTATAAGTTGAGTGGTACAGAGTGAGTGGATGCATAAAACAAGAAAATGGTGTGATGGAGAAGGGAGGACTAAAACGTATATTGCAAATCGTCTTGTCTAAAAACTAAAGCTAATGCCGAAGAGCCATAAACCTAAATTCTCTCTAATGGCTATGAGGGACTAATTCCACTGGTTGTAATAACAAGTCTCATTTTAAGTCTTTGTGAAAATAACCCTACTTCTCTCTTGATTTATCAGCTTAGTAAATGTTTTCATAATGAGTTGATGGCCTCAGTCTTTACTGTGGCTACGATAGAACTGATAGACTGTACAACATGGCAACCTGCTTCACATTCAAGAGCAAAGAGGAAAAGAGCAGCTCAAAAACCAATGGGTAATGTCACAATGGGCTAACATTTACCCATAGCACACTGTTCCAAACAGACAAACAAAGGAAGGGGAAAAAGGGGAAAAGGTAGCACGACACATATCCTAAAATGTCCTGAAACATTTCATTTGTTCTGTGCTCCATCTGTGCTGAATGTATTTGACTATCTTCGTTGCTTTGCTTTCCTTACTTTTCAACCCATGAGTTGCAATAATAATGTTTGATAGCTCATAAACACAGTTTGGATCCCTGATTTTGGTAAAAAGCTTCACTCAAATGTTCACCAGCCTCATTGTACACACACCTCAGCTTAATATCTTAAGTCCACTTAATATATTTTATTAATATTTTATTTAAGCAACTATAAAATCTCATTCCGCTGCTTTATTTTGTATCTTTTTACTAAACCCACTTGTGCCAAGCACACGACCACATGCTCATGGAATTGTAATTTTATGAGTTGAATATGAAAATGTTACAAAGCTGAACAGAACAACTAGAAGTTAAATGTAAAAGAATCAATAGGAAGCTTTAATGGGTTTTATGTGGGTGATGATAGGGGAGGTTAAGAGGCTAGGGCGTGGGTTAATGGCACTATCAGGACATAGACCAAGTTAAGTGCAGAGGAAAGGTCTACCACCAGAGGTTAATTAACCTTTCTAAACCTAAGGTGTCTGAACGTACATACATATTGAATGGAAGCTGCCACAAAAAGCCTGTAGGTCAAAGCTAATACATTCTGCAAGTTACAATTAAAACATCATCAGACCAATGCCTGTTCTCCATTTAAGAGCCATTTATGAAAGCACAATTCAGGAGGCAATTCATTACAGTCAAAAGACATCTGAATGTGGAGTAGTTAGGTTAGCAGATATGTAATTTCAGTCAATGCAAATGCATTGACTGGGGAGGAAAGACCAGTAATGCAAGCAGTGAAGTATTTACTGCATCTCTGATGACCTCCCTCTTTATGCTCGTGAGCACAACAGCGAGAGAACATGGAGATAAATTAGACGACAGGAAGTCAAGAGTCCTGAGGCAGCCTTTAGTATGGACTGGCAAGCTTGCTGTCTGTTCATTCAGTGTTAAACGGTCAAGGTTTTGTTTGTTCAGGGTCAACTTTCAGTCAAAATCTGGAATTTGGAGAAGCTCCCCCATTCAATAAAACATTCATTTGTATGTAAGTATGTATGATTTATGCAATCATATCTACAAAATCAGATCACCTGACTATTTCAAATATGAACTCACTCAGTGTAAATGTGTTTATTTGAGTCTTTAATAAGTAATAATGACTCTAACATGAAGACAACGAAAACACTTGCCTGCTGTTGATGTTTCTATTGTTACAACTAACCTGCAACAGCAGTAGAGCTTCGTTGTGGACTATATTTTGAAATTAATGAAGTAACTAAGTATGAGGGGTGACCAGGCCTTTGAAATTAGAGCCCCCACTCAATGAAAGTCTTATAGAGATAAGACAGGCAGCACCACTAGTCTTCTTGAAACCTTTTTTATCACAAAACTTTCATGACTGTTTCATCATACATGGCTCTTTTATTTTCCCACCACATTTATAGAACATTAATATTTCTGTTTAACTCGCCTCTATTTTTAATAGCTGTATTTCTCACTTTTCCTTTTATTTAAAACTCTTTATTACTTTATTAACAAACGATTGAAATAAATAAACTTTATTATAATTATAACAGACTGGGTAACATGTTAATGTAACTGTAACAGTTTTGTTCAACAGGTATTTTTTGCAATGGCTTCTCTTTCCAGGTTGTCAGTAAAGGTGTGTTATGCTTAAAAGTTGGAAAGCCTGTCAGTCACAGTTATCTATGATGGTTAATTGTGTGAGACAACGTACCTGTGATTGGCAGAGCGAGGGAGAGTTGGAGAGATGAGTAAGAGAGGAGAGCGTCTGTGGCTGTCTGTTGTAGGGGGTAGCTCTGCGCTCTAAAAGCGGTGCTGGATACAGCCCACAGTGGCCTGGGTTAAATCAACCAATAAAGGAACTGTGAAACAAGCTCTTGACCTGTAGCCTTATTAAAGAAGGACAAAGTACCAATCTCCTGTATCCCCTACTGGTCTGTGAGCTGCTGTGGTGAAGAGTCCAGGTTGGAATATGTCTGCCATTGATGTTTTTCTTTATCTGTTGTTTTTGTTGTTGTTTTTTTAACAATACGAAACCATATTCAGAGGAGATGATGGCGCTGTGGAGAAGTTGGTTGGGGGGTCTGACCTGCTCTGCACTCCGTGTTGTACAGTCTGTCAGTCACGTAGTAACCACACCCCCTGATACATGTACTGCTTTATGGGCTATTTCCTTCTAAATGGGGCCATCATTTAAAAAATTACCATTATGTTATATTGAAGAAATCAAGACAGAATTTTCCCATAGACTTCAATATAGTTTGACTTATTTTCGCGACCAGTGTAGTCACCCCTCGATAATTGTGACATGAGGCTCTTCAACAGTATTATCACTATACAGACCCAAAATGTAAGTCCACTTTTATTATTATGATTTATTATTTATTTTTAGGAGGTGAAACAGTAAGTAACTCCATTGTAGAGTGGGATGAGGTCCAGCTTCGCATAGTCAGAGCATTGTTCAAGCTATCTAATGCATCACTCAACTGGTGGTTAAGCAGGATCGGATTCAGGAAGGATTCATGAAGAAACTGGTCACTATGTCAATTCACAGATATTTATGAACCACTTATTACCTCATGAGTCATTAATGTGGTGTCTCCCTGTCTATTGTTCAGTAACTCATCATTATCTGCTTCATAGTCTTGGCGTCACAGTCATTAGGGAACTACTTAAACCACAACTCATCAACCATCATGTCACTCCTGAACCATTAATCATTGGTTCTTCAGTGGTTCCTTCGAGGACTAACGCTGTGTATTGTAATGTATGGTGCTACTGACCAAATAGCTACTGACAGAAGATGTTTCTTTATCAGCACCTCAGTTTAGTTTATACCTGAACCAGCAGAACCAAAGCTACTGAGAGGTAAGCTGAGTGTTTTAGATCTAATTACATGTATCTGTGAATTTAGAGCAGGTTCTAATAGATAGCGCAGCTGATCACAGCTAGGCTGGCTTACTCTGTAGCTAAGGCAGCCCTCAAGCTATGGAGGGAGTTTAAATGAGAAGCACACACACACACAGACACACACACACAAGTATCATTATCAAACACACTCTGTCTTTCAGCCAGCCTGTACAGCAGGTTCTGCCATTCCCTCAGCAACTGGTATCCCTGTTGACGCCTCCATGATGGAGATTTTCCCCACGGGCAAACGCTTCCAAGAGGGGAATGCACATCGGAAGCAGTTTTTTTTTTTTTTTTTTCACATCCCATCTCCAGGAAGCTTCCTTGAAAAGGTGCAACATTGAATGGAAGATAGGTGGGGTGGGGGATTGGGATTGTAATAAAAAAGCAGGAACATCCAATCAAAATCATGTCTCCCTCCCTTGAGCCTGTCGATCTACACATTAATCAAAGACAACAAAGCAATCCCCACTGGAAAACGGCCATTTCAGGCTGCCTGCATGCATGCACAGTATCCCCTGCTTCCTCTCAAACTCACTCACTCATGCAAACACAGAAACACCTTCCATCTTCCATGATGTAATGAACCTGCAAAGCTTTCTCTCTCTCCCTCCTCACTCTATCTTTTCCTTTCATCTGTACTTTTGACTCACTCTCAGAAAGGAACTTTTAGCATGTATCCTACTCCTTTTCCTTGTAACATGGCTCCCCCCTCCTCAGCCTCCACCATGTTTGTCTTTAAACACCAAGTTTGAGCACATGCCACACCAACTCTCTAGATGGAGCCTATTCCCCCGCCTCACTCTTTCTAAGTAATTGCCCTGTTTTTCTGCACAGATTCCTGTGCCACACCAGTGCAGTACTTTCATTTGCGTGTAAATAGGTTTTCTGCTGTGTTTAAAGGCACCGTGCACATTGGGGGCTCCAGCTTTGGGGAGGTACTCTGAGCCTTAGAGAAATCATTAGGCGAGGGGTGGGTGGGGGCAGGGTTTCACTTCATGATGCAAACAAGCAGTCAGCGCTGACCTGACAAGCTTGCCTGACAACTACTCACATAATGAATTTTTTTTCACCTAAACTAGCTTCTCAGTGACTGTACAGCGAGATTAAAGGTCAGGTTTGTTGGTGAGCTATACAAAATAATGATGACTTTGACTTGGCCCAAGCTTACACTAAATGGATGGGAGTCATGAAGGAAACTTTTAAAAGGATGGCTCAAACACTGAGGTCAGGTTGCCAACCCCTATTCTAACTGGTATGATGACACAACTCTCGTCCTCACATCACTCCGAGTAATGTGTTTTTCGTGTATGATCCGGCTCTTTGAATTGAACAACGAGAGCTGGCTCTTGAGTGGAAGCTTTTTGTGTTTTCATCTCTTCTTTCTCTTAAAACCACATGTGATTGGTCGAGATGTATGGTGGTGGTGGTGGTGTCTGTGTGTCCATGCTGAGCAGAAGGGGGAGGGGAGGGGTTACAGACACACAGCACAGTGACAGAGGGAAAGAAAGTTTGTGTGCTACAGACAAAGACCACATGCTGGAAAGGCGAAGAGCTCCTTTTCCAGAGAAGCACAGACCCACTGAGCTGGTGGGAGACCAAGGCTTCAGTCTGTCCACATCTTCACATGTGATGGCGTGGAGACATGTATTGTCCCTTCAGATTGAATCTTCTCCAAAATGGGGCAGATAATAATGGAGAAAAGAAACAGGATCAAACCCTCAAAGCTGAACTCTTTCTTCAATAGAAAGCTGTTTCAATATTAAATTGTCACTGAGTTCTGTAATTTTTCCAGAGGGACACACCGATGAGTTTTTTTGGGTGATTAAATTAAACAACTAAATTCCTTAGAGCACAATTATTTCCTGAATAAAGATGTATGAAGATATAGTTACAGCTGTTTGCCGGACAGATACTGCTGGAAGGTTGTTTTGTCGTCTCATATCTGGTCATCTGTGTCGAGTATAAACAAGGCTTTATTTTTACGAGTTTTGCTCCATATTCTTTGTATTTCATTGAAGAAAATATAACAGATATAATGTACTTTGCCTACAAATTGATTTAAATACTTTGTAATCTTTACACGGTATATTTATTTTGGTAACATTTTCCTGCAGCTTCGTCAGTTAGACCATGCACGATTTTGCATTATGGTTGACGATAGGATGTGGAGAAAGCGATGTTCAGGCCTCAACCTGGTGGTGAGGAAAGTCACTTATGAGGAGGAGTTTGTGGAGGCCATGATGCCATTCGGCTTCCCCAAAGGTCAGGCAAGCCATCCCACGTCTCATGTAACACAAAGATTTTTTTCTTGTTTGTGGCAGCAGCCGAGACTCTTCTCCTCACTGGCTTCCTTCAGAATTCTGATCATTTAAAAAAACCAACATTTCATACCTGATCTTTAAACATTATATTCTGTCCTCTGTTGTTTGCTTCCCAAACGCAGGGCATCTATCTGTCCCAGGGTTAGAAAGAAATTAAATGGTCAGCAGCACCTTTAAATACAGTACCACATCCTCCTCCTGTTGAAATCCTGTAGTCTCCACTGTACCTAACCCTAACTCACATTCATCTGCCTGACTCTATGGAGGGATTTTTCTCCTAATGTATCTTTATGCCTTAAGTTTGAGTTTGTAGCTTCATCGTTGATGATTTCATGCTTGGTACCTGCTCCCGTTCTCCCACAGGCAATCTCTCTCAGGCTCAATGAGTCCATTAAACCTTATAGTCCAGCTGAAGTGATGACTTTGTCTTTCTCTCATTGGCCACCCTGACACCTCTCTTTGTGATTTTCAAATTGAATCTAATCTTTTCTGTTTGTTTCCTCATTCTCAGCACATGAATAACCTGCTCAGTCTTGTCGGTTTTTAGGTTGTGTGGCTCAGGTTCTATCTCTGGGCAGCAACTGGAAGAAAGAGTAAAATTCTGATTCATAATATTCATATTCATATTATCAGATTTCAGGTAGACTCCCCAATTGTGTGTGTGTGTGTGTTTTTTGTTTGTTTTTTTTATTACAAGAGAATTTTACCACTGGGCCTGAAACAGGAATCATAAAAGAGCAGCGATGGCTGGCATTAGTGGGGTGACTCTGGGACACCAGTGTTCACTGTGTTGCCTCCTGGAGTTGTTGTGGGCCTGACTAGATGAAACGCCGGTGAAAGGAGGTTCCCGCCTGATGACCCCAAAGACATGTTAGCTATCACTGCTCACTGGCCTAGTCAGATATTATCCATAGGGCACATAGGGCAGGGCAAAATTTTGTTGTTAGGGAGAAGTGATAGTTTGAAGTTTGTTGTTAGTTTTAGGGAGTTAATCACTGAGTCTGGTCCATTTTATGCCGCACAAGTTTCTTATATTATAAAAGAAACTAAACCTCATGTTGGTGCATCTCTTCATAACCAAACAGGTCTGGGGCTTCAACTAATAACTCAATTCAATAAAGTCCAAATGTGCATTTTGCCGTGTCTGAATGTGTGTCAGAGATAGACACACAGAAAACTTTTAGTCCATTGTTCATCAGCCTGGTTTCAGGTCTAGGTCTTGAGACTGCAGTGCTGGTTGCCAGATGGCAGCAGCTGAAGCAGTCCATGACTGTCTATGGCTTCACTGGCTCCATATGAATCCTGGATGGAGGGGTTGAATAGCCCCAGCCATGCTTTCTGATGAAAAGTTGGACAGCAAACATTCACTAGAGGCATCCCCCATTCACCTATTCCTTTGCCTATGACTGTGGTGCACCCTGTGAGGTGCTCTGTGATAGGGAATTTCCTGATTACCTCTACAGTAAACCTGCTGATGGTTTTAGGATATTTTTTCCACCTTTAGTATGCAATCATCTTTTGCAATGTTGAGAGAGAGGTTTCTGACCTCTCTATTGAAGACATTATTGTCAATAATCAGGTCTCTCACTGTTATTTCATTGGTGACCTTAATCAACTTGGACCTTTCTTTGCCTGCTAGAAAGTCATGGGTGTTCAGATAGTAAAGGCAGGGTCCCAGGACACAAACCTGAGGTCCCTCTGTGCCCAATAGGAAGTCCAGGATCTAGAAGTACTCCAGGTCACACGATTGTGGTCTTTAGTGCTGAAGTAAATGCTCCAAACAGTATTCTATCATAAGCAATCGTCTTTTCCTGCTGATGAAAGGTGGACTTCTGTCATCATGCTGCAGATTAGGTCTTTAACATTGCATGACACCTGGCCTGACTGCTTTGCAGAAGTTGATGTTCATGAAGACACATTGGCCTCAGTGATGAGAAGAGCATTCATTGTATCAGCTCCCACTGACTCCGTCCTGATCTTCGCTCTGTATTCCCATTTGTCTGGCTCAATGCCTGTACAGAGACCATGGGGGACAATCTTTTCTTCTCCTGTGTCTACAGAGGCAGCGACAGCAGCCTCTACAAACTTCCAGGTTAATCATGGAGCAGCTTCTTTGAACCCATTGAGCACAACACAGACCATCTTCTGGTCTATGTGCTGAAAACAATCTGGGAATATAGCATGTGATTGGTTAGTTAATCGCAGGGACGTCACTAGGATTGAGAGATACGGGGGGGCTTAGCACCAGGAGATAGAATGGAATAGATTTTCAACACCCCCCCAAAACACATCGCCCCTGCTCTCTCTCTTAGAAAATCTTTGTATATCCATCTAGCCAATGAACAGAAAGACAGTTTAAATTTTCCCATGCAAAAACTAATGCGACAATGCATTTTCACTCGCAATCATTGAGAATACCAGCATTACTGATATTGTGTTGAAATATAGGGACGCTTAGGAATATTTTAGGGCTAAAGGCAGTCTATTGTCCTCACAGTCTCACTATTTCACTGAGTTTGCCATAAACAGGTTGCAGAATGGAGGGTTTTGAAGGCAGTGGTTGAGTAATCCTGTGTATTTACATGAGTCCGAAATATTTTGTTAATAATTTCCTCAAAGTTCCTCAAAATTCAGAGCCATGATAAAAGCATCCTCCTAAAATTTTATATGTTTTTAACTGACCATTACATGCTTGGAAGTGGGAAGAGGCTGGCATACCATCACATCTTCACCAATACCCCAGTTCAAAACACATTTGGCCATACTGGAGGCCATCCTTTGTCCTAAACAGACACGGCCTCAGGTGTTTTTCCAACAAAATTACCTGGTAGTTTTTTTTGGTTGAACTCGCTAGTAAAAGCAGATTGATCCTCTCTTCACTGCTGGCAAGTTTTCCTTTCTCTCCGTAGTGATTCACACCTATGAGGAGCAGGTTACTCAGAGTGCACACAGACATGATAGATATGTGTTGTCCCAATTATGGAGTTAGAGCTCCTCTAAAAGAGTTGGAGTGTTTGATCAGTGATTGTGTGTTTTTGAAAGTTATTACTGCGCAGCTGTGTTTCTGGTAATAACAGCGTCTCTACAGGTGAGAAGTCTTAGTGGTAGCACATGCAGAAGAAGAGAAAATATGTGGGTTCACCCAAGCATTGTGTTTGCATCTCTGCAGATAAATATCAATGGTTACACAAGAGTAATTTGGTCTAGAGTTGGATTCTGGCGAATGGAGCAAGAGGTTTATTGTGAGAAGGTCACATGTGAAAAACATCTAAAAAATATCAAAACTTCAGTAATGGCAGCAGTTAGTTGACCTGCTCATAGATGTTTCAAAGCTCAATTAAGCATACCAAGGAGCTGTAAATTATTAATGTAACCAGAAACAGAAAAAGGAAGATGAGAGAAATATTGCACAGATTCTGAATATATTTTGACACTGTTGTGCACGCTCTTTGTGTTGTAGAAATGTAACACTAGGTCTGTTCCTTTCAATGATTTTGAGAGGGGAATGATCCTTGCATTTTTTTTCCTAGCCTGAATTCACCATATCTGTGCTGGACAAAGTCAACCACATCTTTTTCACTTATTAGCTGCTGGTTTAAAAGAAACAGAGATCTAAGGTTTTTCATAGTATTTTCTAATATCCTGGAGTTTTTCTCCAACCCCCCGCCCCCCCAGACCTTGTCTGTCTGATGCTTGAGCGACAGCTTTTGAGTGAGTTAGTGTCCCTGACCATCAATTAGGAGCAGACCTCTTTATCACACATAAAGGACCCTGCCATCCAGTGCTTTCAGTAATTGCAGGCATGACAGTTCATCGTCATCCATGAAAACTGCTGGGTTTTGCAAACACATGGCTGTTTTGATGGTCCTCCACCACTTGAGAGTCACTCAATTTTGTGCAGCTGTTTGTTACCATGTGATTATTTTTTCTCTACCAAGGCCAAATGGTCATTTTGCTTTAATGAGCTCACCGTTCTGCAAAACACAAAGCAGCAGTGGGGTGTGAAGTGCAAGGTTTCAAGCGCTGATTGAGAGTTTTTACCAAGGCTACTGAAGGTAGACAATGAGCAATTACAGCTAATTACTTTTAACCATCTCTTAAAAACACCTCTTTGTTTGACACTCTTTAAATGTTTTGGGATTTTCTGTTTATTTAAAGTATCTGAGTTCAATGTTTACATTAATGCTTATGAACACTTCTAGAACCCCATAATTAAAATTCATTAAATTGAAACAAATCTAAAAAGGCTAAAATAACACAGCAATTTAGTTTTAAACAATTGAATCCCTAATGTTGAGAGTTCCCTTCTCTCAGGAAAACAGGGACTTAACTAAAGAGTTCTCACAGTTGTATAAAACTCCAAGCATGTTGCAGTTTCTGACACTTAAGTCTAACATTGACAACTTATGAAGAGCCCAGACTCAAGTGTCAACACTTGACGCCATGATTACCATTTGACAAAAACATTGTTAATTACAACTCAGAAGCGAAGTGAAGAGCTGGCAGTGAAGCATTAATACATAAATGAAGCCTTTGCCCCCCTTCAGCAAAGGTAGATAATGAGATTCCACATCAATAAACACTTAAGAGATTTTGTTCAGATCACGTGCTGCCATCCTGGAGAAAAAAAGTCCAATTTGACCGTAATATTTCCCCTGTAGTCACTTAGGAGATTTCTGTTTAACAGGGCTCCTATTTATTTTGATGTGACTTTTATTTGTTTTTGGGGTTTTTGTTTTTGTTTTTTTTTTAGAGCCAACTCATTTGATATTTCTTGGTCCTGAAACCTTGTTTCATTTAACATCTTCCAGCTAAGATAGCCTTGCCCCACAAGTGTTGAATAATTCATGTCTCACAATCCAATACTATTGGATTGGGGAGAGTTGAATTTAAAAGTTGAATTACAAAACATCAAATTCTTTCATCTCATGAAGTTTTTTTTTTTTTTTTACAATGTGCAGAGGTCAATTATGAGTCCTCTGGCAATAGCTGGTATGAATAATACACCGGAGAGCTCCAAAACCTTGGGAGAGTTCTTCCACTTGTGTGGATTATTGACGCTTTTACTTTTTTTCTTCCTATCCTCAGGTAAAAAAATGGACCCTTTGTCTGTGGTCTCCTGCACTGTTCATGCCTCCATTGCCTCAAGGCAAAAGAGCCCTAATTTGCACCGATCTGTTTCGGGGCCAATTATTATAATACCAAATGTACTGGAAACACAATAAAATTGAAAACAATAAAGAGTGGATCTACCAATATTGTGCATTTTAATAATCTTCTCATTAAAGATGCATTTTATCTGTTCAGCAATTTTCAGTTTTGCTGGCTTTTTAGAATCTGTCACATTACCCACAGAACACAGATATCGAGCTCTTGGGCTGCGAGGGAATATTAGCTGCAGTTCAGTTTAAGTACCCTGATGCTGAGGCGTGTTAAAATATATTGTTTGTCCTGTAGTATATATAATAATACACTTGTATAATCAACATATGAAATTACAAATGTCAACCTGTAACCTAATACTCCCTGCAGCAGAGGTGGGAAAGGGAAAGTTAATGCACTGTCACGCCAAATAGTACCACTCATGCACGGAATGGATCTCACTGGTACACTGGGTTAAAACAGTTAAGGTTTTGATTCCAAGTTTAGCTTTAGATCATCCAGGAAGACTATTTCTTCTCTGCTTCCATTTATAATTGTCTCGTTTTCTCTATCTCTCACCCAAACATTGTAATCAGTCAACATCATGTGTTTGGCACCCAATCAGCTCTTGCCATGATCTTATCCAGCCAGTAGATCCCTTCATTATATACAAACAGTCCAAGCCTAGCGAGAATGCACACGCAGCTTGGGGCCAGAAAATGTCAGAGCAGAGTATAGAAGAGAGCATGGATGTCGATGATCTGCCACCAAATTATTCGGATTATGTGCAGGAATACTTTCAAAATGTACTTTTCATTCATTAAAAGATTGGATAGACGATGTTAGCAAGTTAGCATTTAATGTAAATTAAATGGAGCAACAGGTCTCTGTCATACATCTGAGTCTCATTTGTCATCAGTCCTGTTTAAATATCCCGGCTCTTCACTCACTCATCGCCAGATTGTTACAGTTACCTAAGCAGTAACCAGTGCCCCGTAAACCCTCTCAGCAACTTATCCGTGTTTTTGAGGTCAAATCACACTTGACCTCATAGAATGATCTGGCCACCATCTGGACACAGCAGACACCAACGCTCTCTGTCAGGCACTCTCCAGGCAGGATTCCATCATCAGAAAACAGGACCAACTTCTAGACAACCTCATGGGAAACTCCACCTCTCTCTCCAGGCAAGTAACTAATTTATCCAACCAACTCTCCGCAATCATGGCCCAACTCTCCCTGCTTACCAACAGCCTGTCTTCCCAGTCCCCCAGCACCCCTGCCGCTACGGCATCCCCTCTTGCTAAGTCCTTCAACCCCTCCCAGTAAGGAGCCACATATCTCCAACCCTGAGCCATTTTCAGGGGACCCTCTAAAATGTAAGTCGTTTTTGCTACAATGCTCTCTAGTAGTAGGATAGAAGCCCCTCACTTATTCCAATAATGAATCCCAGATCCAGTATGTAGTGGGGTTATTATGGGGTAGAGCATTAGATTGGGCCACAGCCTTGTGGGAGGGTTCCCCATACATTTTCAAATCATTTTCCTTGTTTATCGAGGAATTGAAGGAAGTGCTTGAACATTCTGTACAGTGTCGGGAGGCAACAAGTCAGCTGTTGTCTCTGAAACAGGGTGGTTGTGGTGTAGCAGATTTTTTTCATTGACTCTAGGGTTTTAGCTGCTATTTCAGCTGGAGGTGAGACAACATCCCTGGATACATTAATTTCACTGGCCATCAGACTAGATAATCAGCTCCGAGAGTGCAGGAGAGAGAGAAATTCCCAGCTCACATCCCCCCATTCCACTTTCGTTTCTGCCCCATGTCCACCTGCTCCTCAGCCTCCTGAATTTAGTGTGCCCCGTTAGGGTCCCCCCACTATGAACAACACTGAGCCCAAACCCATGCAGTTGGGACGCACGCTATTGTCACCGGAGGAGCAAGCCAGGCGAATGTCATCCCGGTAGTGTCTGCACTGTGGCCAAAAGGGGCACTTCATCGCTGCATCTCCCTCACACCGAAAAGCCTCGGCTCACCTGCTGTGGAGGAACGACAGGTGAGCCTAACCCCCACCTCCCCCAACCCTTCCAAGCATTTTGCCATTTCTGCCATACTCTCCTCCTCCTCTGAGCCTCTTCCCCTTTCTGCCTTGGTGGATTCCGGAGCGGAGGACAATTTCATTGATAGGACGGTAGCACAATAATCTGCATTCCCCCTTGAGCCCCTGGAAGAGTCTTGAACTGTCAGAGCACTGAGTGGAAAAATACTCACCCGGGTCACACATCAGACCACTCCACTCCAGTTAATCCTCTCTGGTAATCATCGGGAATTCATTTCCCTCAAACTCTCTCTCAAAATTGATTCGTGGGCAACTGGACTTGCATTTGTCTATGAAGTCATTTTGCCTCTTATCCAAGGGGCTTCATCAGTTGTTGGCCTACTAGTCCGCACTAGTCTGACCAAGACAGTGGAGAAAGACCCAGGCATTTAACCTCTGTTGGTGTGTTCACCAAAGTACGGTACCCACAGACAGTCATTAGAGGTCATGGGCCTCTGTTGTTATCACATGTGAACGACAGTCATTAGGATCTGGTGTACCCCTGGTGAACGATGATCGTTGAGAGTCGTCTGCGATTAATTTGTTAATTCTCCTGGGTACAGATGAAAGGGCAACATTGTAAATGGGAGATAGGTGGTGTTGCAGACCCCTCCCCTGTTAAGGGATGGTTTTTCCACTTTTACATAGATGGCTTCTTTGACTCCTCTTTCAAACCATCTGTCCTCTCTGTCCAGGATCTTGACATTGCTGTCTTCAAAGGTGTGTGCCTCTTCCTTTATATGGGAGTAGACAGCTGAGACTGGGTCTGACGAGTTTGCCCTTCTGTGTTGGGCCATGCGTTTGTTTAAAGGTTGTTTAGTCTCCCCAATGTATACGTCCTTGCATTCCTCACTGCATTGGACAGCATATACCAGGTTGCTTTGTGGTTGTGTGGTACCTTGTGCTTTGGATGTACCAGTTTTTTTTTCCTGAGGGTGTTACTGGGTTTGAAACTTACAGGGATTTGATGTTTGTTAAAAATCCTCCTGAGTTTCTCTGAGACCCCAGACACATATGGAATGACAATGTTTTGGGCATTTGTCTTTCATTTTCTCAGCATCATCCATGTTGGTATTCTTTCTAAAGCATGCTGCTGTCTTGCCAAATATCCAATTCAGATAGCCACAGGTTTTCAGGCCTCCCTTCAGATGTTTATGTTCCTCTGCTTGGGCCTGAGTAGAGTTTGGTACGTTATCAGCCCTGTACTAGTTTGTGCTCCAGTCCTTTATACCCCAATGTGGAGGCTTCTGTCCTCATCAAAGTGAACATCACAATCCAGAAAAGGTAAGTGGTTGTCTTTGACATCTTCTCTAGTGAACTTCGTGTTTTTGTACACTGAGTTGATGTGTTCAGTAAAGGGTTGTAAATCTTGGGTTTTGATCTTCACCTGAGCATCATCCATATAAAAACCAATTGCTTGGAGGTGTTCCTTTATATGAGTTTAGGGCCTTGTGCTCTACCATTTCCATGTATAAATTGGCCACAATGGGGGACACTGGTGAGCCCATAGCACAGCCATGCTTTTGTCTGTAGAAAATGCTGTTAAACTGGAAATATGTGGTGTTGAGGCATAAGATCCAGTAACTGACAGATCTGGTTTGAGATTGGTTCTGTTTTATCTTGTTGTGTTATCTTGTTCTGAGTGATGCCTCACAGTTTCCACGGCCCCCAAGGTTGGAATGGAGGTGAATAAGGAGGTCACATCGTATGACACCATGGTTTCATCTTGTTCTATTTTTAAGTCTTTAATTTTTTTCACAAAGTCTAGCGAGTTTTGGATGTGATGTGGTGTGTTTCCAACCAGAGGGGCTAAGATGTTGGCCATATGCTGATATGCATGTAAGTTACCGCGTTTATGCTGTTTACAATGGGTCTGAGTGGTACCCCTTCTTCTTGGGGAGTCCTTATAAGCATGGGATGGTATCTTGGGGATAGAGACTGTTGAGTTCCCAAAGTGAACTTCGCATTCACTTTATGAAGGATGCAGGAGACGTCCAAATCAATTTCATATATTTTATTTGAACACAAACAGTAAAATATACGATAAAAAGAGATTGTTGACAGAGCTCTGGAAAAGACTATGTTTCCTTGACCAGCAGACAACTCTAGCATCAGTTCACAAAGTCTGATGCTCTATCTTTCCCTGGTCCAGCTTTTGTTATTGGTACACAAAGGAAATGAGGTGTGTGGGTGTGACTTCTTCTGGTTGCACACTTCCCCCTCATATTATCTGGCTCCATTCCTGTGATCAGCCCCTAGTGGCTGTTGTAGGTCCCTGTGGATGAGAAAGGAGAACAGACACAAACCACATAGTCCACAACCCCAGTGTATCTCCTTCATTCAATAATAAAAAGGCCATGATTATATATACTGTATATAGATATTTCATATTAAAACATGTAAGAGGTATAAAATCAGATATTAATGCAGTATGTGATTCATTAGGTTAAAACAGTACAAAAGTATGTAAATAACATAGGGTCAGAGATCCCAACAAGATGGAAATACTGTGGCCGGGCAAAGGGCTCCATCTTGTTGTAGTTTTTGGAGGCATTCAATTACCCTCCTTTTGTAACCACTGGAAGGATCCCGTTTCAACATTTCACAGGTATTTGTGTCGTTTAATAGAGTGGAGACCTTAGAGTGGTAGTCAGTTGTGTTTAGAACTACTGTGCATCTCCCTTTGTCAGCCAGAAGGATAGTGATGTTCATGTCCTTGCTCAGAGACACCACAGCTTTTCTTTCATGAATTGTGAGGTTCGAAGGTGGTGCCTTAGCATTGGACAGAGTTGCTGACACCTTAAACCTGAGCTATTCCGCTTTGGTTTCATTTAATTCCCCTCCTTTCCTCCGCCTTTGAGCCCGTACAAGGAGCCACAATCTTTACCAAACTCGACCTCAGAAATGCCTACCACCTGGTTTATATCTATGCAGAAGACAGCCTTTAACACCCCGCTTGACCATTTCGAGTATTTAGTTATGCATTTTGGGTTGACCAATGCGCTGGCCGTTTTCCAGGTGCTGATAAATGATGTGCTCAGGGACTTTCTGAACCATTTTGTGTTTGTCTGCCTCAATGACATCTCCCATGTCCACCAGGTCCTACAAAGACTTTTAGAGAACTGTCTATATGTCAAAGCAGAAAAATGTGAATTTCATACCAAGTCAGTGGTGTTCATAAGTCACATCATTAAGAGTGAGCAGGTGCAGCCCCACTCACCAGACTCACTTCCTCGAAAATCCACTTCTCCTGGTCCTCTCAAGCCGAGACCACCTTCAACCTCCTCAAAGAACGGTTCATCACAGTACCCATCCTCATCCAACCGGACGATCACATGATCTGGAGCAACAGTGCTAAACACTATGCCATGCTGCCTCAGTCATGGATCTTTGTGATTATAGGGTTTCCAAAAACTCCTTTCACCTTTGGTTGATCTGCACATGTGATGTAGGTTGAAATCTCCATTAAGAATCAAATAATCAGAATTTGTAAAATTAATAGCTAAAAGTTCTGAAAACTTGTCTTTGTGAGGCCCATAGATGATCTCAGGAAGTTTTTCAGTTATCATTTGACCCTCAGAGTCAGCTAATTATGCATTCAAAGGAGGGGAAACGATGAACATGAACCTCGGCACAAAGAAAATTATTTCACACTCAAAAGCTTTGATAAGATGGAGAAAGCAGAAGCAGCCAGGTCTCAGTATAAATTATAAATACATATTATATATATGTGTGTGTATATATATTTATATATTTTTGTTTTGTTTTTACATTAGAAATTTGGAAACTTTATACATTTTATAAAACTTAGTTTAAAATTGTATAACTTATTTTACAATTTCAAATGTATTTAAAGCAATTCAATGACTATCAAGGATAGAAATGGAAATAAAATCTGTATTTTGTTAAAGTGAGTGTTGACTGTGACTGTTGACATAATCACATGTTGATAATATGACTTTTGCATTTTGCCTTTATTATCATGGATGTATAGGACTGCTAAGGTGAGGTGTCATCAGAGTTAGTGTTTCAGGCCAGTAGGACTGAAATGCAGACAGGCAAGGTATGACCCACCAGTCTGCTTGTGTAATAGCACCCAGATGGAAAAGGAGGATTGGGCCCACACTGTCTGTCAGGAGTTCTCAGCAGGGTATTTCCTGGTTAAAAATGAGGCAGGTTAGGTGGTAACATCCTGATGACGACCACATGTGCATGTGCATTGTGTCTTCAGCTGGCTCAAGCAAACACTTTTCTGCAAGCAGCATATTTAAGAAGCTAGCTAGTGGCTAGTGAACCCAGTGAATTTCCCAAGAGAACAATTAAAAACTGTAACAATCTAGCAGATGTAAACTTTCACATCTTTCCATTATTTATATTTAAGTACTTTATGGAATGATACAGTTCAAAAAGAAGAAGCTGAACCTTTTTTGCATTGTATTAATAAATGTAGTGGCCAGGAACAATCTTGTAAGTATTGGACTCTGTCTCCCTTACTACATCTTCAGGCACATACTCTTGTTTTATTTTTTCTGACTTACTTTGGCAACGTGGTATGAATAACTGTACCATCTGTGGGGTTGCTCTCTGCTTTCTTGTGTTTATTTTCTGCTATTGTTACAGCTGTGACATGGGCCTATATTTTTTTTTATTTATCTTCAACCGCTAATCTGCATCCGGGTCTATAGCTATCCCTGTCAATTTTGGTTGCATTTTGCATCTTTTGCTCTGCGTTCCCACTGTGCTAACACTGTCCCCCTAAAGTTGTGGCCCCTCAGTGTTCCTCACACCTTTCTTGATGTGTTTCAATTCATCTTATCTTTAATCTCCCACTACTCACACAATGCTTATATTTCACTTATAAAAGCAAAACATTGGTTAATTTGTAATTTGTTCACAAATCCACATATCTTATCAAACCACCCATTTGCCCTGTACTGCCTTTAAGGTTTGCAGGAATAGGGTGTCTGGGATTAGACACTGGGCTAGTGCTGGGTCCTTTCACAGCTGATATACAGAGATAAACCATAAAGCAACAGAATTTACACTTACATTTACAGCCATTGACACATTAGAAAATCCAATGAAAGTAACATGCATGTCTTTGGAATTTTGGTGATAGTTTAAGAACCTGCACAAAACCCACACAGGAACAGGGAGAATGTGCAAACTCCTAAGTGCTCAACATTGTATCCAAGCCTTTTGTTCACACCAGGATTGACTGATGTGAGACATTCACAAAGGTCAACAGTGCAGCACCACAGCATGTACTTTAATGAAAACACAAATGGGTGTCACCAAACTACAAAGTGCAAAATATCAGGGTATTACTGCATGACACACAAATACTTTAGCATAGTATAGTGCTAAATGGAAACGCAGAAACTCTTGAGAGGAGTATTCATCTTTATTTTTGGCAGTTTTACTTTGCCCTTTCCCGGTGTTAGCCAACAATTAGAAATTGTCAAGGCTAGCTGACCAAATGCAAGTCTGCTGGCTTGAGGCTAGCAGGTTTAACGTTAGTTGCTTGGGATGCTGACCATAGGCTAACAGGAGCAGGATCCAACAGGAAGTGAGTGGGCTTCATTTGGTGGCTGAATGGCAAGGTTTTATTTATTATTTTTTTTAAATATTGGGAAACTTTGCATAAGAAAACATCATTATGTCCCTATAGTTCCTGAGGGGATCACAGTGAAAGCAATGCAGCAAAGCTTGAATGATAAACCAAGAGCAAGAAATATTCCAAATGTGCTCTCAACTGGGAGGGAAAGAAAATCTGAAAGATGAAAACATGAAAGCTAATGTTTATTAGAACTTGCAATTACTCCCAATTAATAAATAAAAACCTAGCCTACATGACATTTAATACCAATCACTGAATAGATTATTGTTTATATGTTAACAATTAGTCATTAATCACTATTTAAACTGAAAAAAGACCTATACTGCTTTTTCAGTTACCATGAAAGCATAATCTACTCAACAGATTTGAATTCAAGCAATGGGAAAAAGACAATCTATCACCTTGTTTGATTAAAAACGTGAAGGAGGTTATTAAATTACAGTTTTTGAAGCTGTCATTTATACCACTGAGATATTGCAGGCCATCTTGTGTTCCTTCTATTGACCTGTGTCCTGTGCAGCAGGACTTGGCGTCTATCAGCACTAGATGTCAGTGTTCTCGCTGCTCTGTGCAGCTGCAAGCAATATGAACTGCAGCATGGGATGTGCTCCAGAAAAAATGCATCCTATTTATTCACTTGAAAGTCTTCGGTCCTAATGGATTCCCTTCTATAGCCTCCTGCGTCACAGCCTGATTACTGAGGGCATCACTTTTATCTTTAATGAGCTACAAAGTGCTGAGCTGCACTTTCTTCTGGAGCCATTCTCACATCAGCACACCATCTCTCACCACTTGCTGCCAGTTATGTTGTATATTTCTTTAAGGTACCCTTAAATGAAAAGATAAAATTTTACATGTCCACAGTAAAATCTGAAGAAGTCTGGAAATGAGTCTGGAAAAGTTGCAAAGCGAAAACAGAGAAAACAAGACTACTCACTCACTGTTTGAATTTCAAGGATATGCAAACATTTATATTACCAATTCCTTTCAGGCTACATTTCAGCACCTCAGTGACATAGATAATAAGAACTAACCCACCTAGTTGGTGCTAGATTTAATAGCATATTTGTTGAGGAATACACCAAACCAATATGTGTACTAAAGTGCAATGCCAACTTACTTGATGATGGCCTTTGGGAGTTGAATCATTTCATCGTTGTTACTGTTGTTACATTCATACATTAAAATGTACAGTAAAATGTAACTTACTATAAAGAAACTTGTACCATCTCTGCTAAAGCAAAACTATATCCAATGTCCAAAAATTAAAAAAGGGGTAAATGTAGATACACAGATTAATATTTTATCAATCTATATTTTTGTATAATTTTTGCTCTTATTTTAGCAGGCAGCATGGCATGCTCTACCCATACATACCTCAGGGTATTCCAGTTTCTACCACAGTCCAAAGACATGCATGTTTAGGGTAATTGGTGACTCTAAATTGTCCGTCCGTCTGAGTGTGAGTGTGTAGTTCATCTCTGTCTATCTCTGTATGTTGGCCCTGGGACAGAGTGGTGACCTGTCCCAGGGCCAGGTCCCCGCCTGGTCCCGCCCTCACCCAAAGTGATGTGGGACTGGCTCCAGCACCCCACACGAAAAAGCAGTAGATCATGAATGAATGAATGATGAATGAATGAACAAATGAATATAACATAGAGCAGATAGAAAGACAGGTAATTGGACAGTGAGAAGACAAAGGGATGACATGCAGTAAAGAGTCCACCACGGCTGGAAATCAAAATTAACATTCACCTTCTCAGAGCAACTGTGACCACATGAACATGATGACTGGGGTTCAAATTATAGCTAGTACAGATCAGCAGAGAATTTCAAAAACAGTTCTGCTAGTCTACATTGAGTGGAAAGTATTTCCTGCTATTGTCTCTCTCGCTCTCTGTCTCTCTCTCTCTTAGGTAACTATTGTATGTTGTTACTTATTTTTATATATTGTAATTGTTAAAGGTAACTCATTATTAAGTTCAGCAAAGCTTGTTTAATTCTATACCATTTTATGACTGTGGAATTTGACAAATATAAAAAGTATAATGGTATGCAACGGGATGCTTCGAATCTTATCTCTGTTACTGGCTCGGTGCAAAACAGCCAATCAGCGTGGCCTTCGTCATCACAACCCGGAAGAAGGAAGCAAAATCTGAAAAGAGCGCCTTGGTTGAAAGTGGAGACGTTACCAGAAGGTGAGCCACGTATTGATTCAACATACGGTAAATATATTTAACGTTGATAGTACAGTCCGCCTTTCACATAAAACAGCGTTGCTTTAGCCAACAAAGTTGTTTCTAACGTTCAGACGTTTTTTTTTTTTTTTTTTTTTTTGGGGGGGGGGGGGGCGTTTTCTCGGTCTGGAGTCGAGTGATACCGGTTGACAAAAGACCAATTATAGCGTTTCTGTATTGTTAAAAGTGACTGCCGCACAATTGTATACAACCTTTAGAACTGTTTCATTTATCGCTGCGTCATTGTCGAAGAAGAAATGTGCAATATGTACGTTCACGATTCGGTGAAAAATCAGGTCATGGAAGTTTGGAGAACTTGAGTTTTCACAAATCATCTTATGTCTTGGTGTGGATTTCAAAATATATGAAAATGTGTACATGTTGCCTAGTTATTGATGATTAATGTTGCGCATATCTTTCTAGCTTTCATTCGATTTTTTGTGTCACTTTTTGTTCCTAAATTAGACTGTGTATATTAGTTTCAGATTAACTTTACATTGCAGTATTGACAGAGCTCAAACTGCTGATTTAGGAACTCATCATCTACGGTGATAGTTTAGTTTGCAGCCAGACAGGATAAACAATTACAGTGATTGACAACTCATCACCAAGACTATGTTGGTGTTGCTTTCACCTGTGTATTTATGGCATGTGCACACTTATCCTTACTCATGTAAGGCAGGGCTCTTCAACTCCAATCTCAAATGAGCCAAATATGAAAATCCCTAGGGGTTCATTGGCCACACCAATTATTTTGTAAAATAATCACTACAAATAATTTAGTATCTTAATGGAAATATTACTAAGTGGAATAAACTAGTCACAGTTTTCTTTCACTTTAATGGTCCACAGTCCACAAAAAACAATAGACTTGGTAACCAAGCTTGATACAGAAGTGCAAAAAGTTGCATCTAAAAAAAAACAAAAAAACAAACGACAAGACATTAGGTGTTTTTCTAACAGATCCATGTTAAAAAATGTAGAAAATTAGATAAATATAATAAATAATAGCGATATGACTAACAATATGCATGCCTGTTTATATCAACAACACTTCCAAGCATAACTATTAGTTATTACAGTGGGTCTAATCCACGAGACTAACATTACCACGAGCGGCCACGAGACTAACATTATTCTCTGCTTGTATCAACACTTTCAAGCATACATAAGGAGCTTTTAAAGCAGATCCGTATCCATAAATACTAAATGAAAGCTGAACTACGATCCGTGATTTGACTTGAAGTGCCTCTTATGTTGTACATCACAGAAATGGTATCGCTGCATAATAAACACACCGGTTTATTGCTTGTTGAGGTTGGTAAAGTAAATAAATACTTGTCAGTCCATTCGCTCTGGAAATGGCGATTTTCTCTGTCGATTTTATGTCTTTTTAGCTTGGAGAGAGACATTTTGAGGCTTGTTTGCTTGCTAGTTTTGCTGTGTCCCACACATGGGCCCTCTAACAGGAGGATACGCTGAGTGATTGACAGCCAATCACAGCACTAGATGTCTTTAAAAAGGATGAATCACACATTATGCCTAGGTCAAATGTCACACAGTAGCTCAGAGATAAATAACATTACTTATTTTTTTCAAATCATACACATCTCTTGTGGGCCATTGAAAAATTCAGATGGGCCATATCTGGCCCGTGGGCCGCCAGTTGAATAGGCCTGATAGAAAGCATAAAGCTTAGTTTATAATTTCTGTCTGTAAACTTGGCCTTTTCTGATTGCTTGCATTTCTCCAGTGTCCCCCTCGTCACCTGTGATCATGAATTTCTCCCTGGGTCCACGCTGCAGCATCCAGGAGCAGAGGGAACGCTGGGAAAGGAAACGCAGCCGGACAGCCAGGGAGCTGGTGCAGACAGAACAACATTACTGCCAACAACTGAAGCTGGTCACCACGGTATGTAGTGTTGCAGTGAGGCTGTTTTACACTTGTTTGAAATAAAAGTTTTCAAAAATATCAAAAGTGATGGATCTTTGTTTGATTAATAGTAATTTCTAATAACAGTTTTTTATTTTGTTTTTCACCTTCTTCACTCTATTTTGCCCTGTGAGGCAAATACCACCAGACTGTCAAATCCTGAAAAATACACAACCTTCTTGTTTTAGTTTTTCAGGTTTTTAATCACCAATTCATTATTTATTGCTGTTATACATTCTATAGTTAAGCTGATAAGATGTAATATTTGCCTTCCACAGTCCACTCTAGCTATTGCATTATTTGTGTGCATCATTCATTTGAACACTAGTCTGGAAAGGTTCAAATGAGTATGGAGCAGGTGGCTTACCATCCACTGACTGTAGTCTGACTATAATTCTGATTCATTCAAATTACACTCTTCTTCCCACTTTGATCCATCCATCCATTCAAAGATATCCATTTGCAGCTGTTTTCCTGGAGTCAGTTCACAATGGAAGTTGAGCAAGGCTACGTCCACACTACTTGGTTTTTGTTTTAATGATGCATGTCGTCTTGTATGTTTGAGCCCTGTAAACTGCAGGATTGTGCTTTAAACTAAATGGACAACACACTTTGTTGACTGCTGATTGGGTCTTATCAACTTTGAAAAGCTGTGGTGAAAGAAACATGAATAACATATTACTTATGGTTACTTACCGTATTTACAACTCTGGGTACTTACATATGCTGTATTTTTTGCACTATAAGGCACACTTAAAAGCCTTAAATGTTCTCAAAAATCGGTTTTGCGCTTCATGTATGAATTCTTGTTGTGCTTACTGACCTTGAACCAATTTTATGTGGTACACTGCGCTCAAAAATCTATCAAAATATTTCAGTGTGACTTTGGTGAGTGACGAAGCCGCTCCGCTTGATCGATTGTCGTAGCCTTCCCAGCTGACACAAGCACGTTGTATTAACGTTGGTCCTTGGTTGGATATGGGTTGAAACATCAGACAACGTTAGATAACTAATCATGTAGTGCTGGCAAGCAACCATCATGCAACATTTAGTCAACGTTACCTTACTATAATTAGACGTCAAGTCAATGTTAGGTTTTTAACGTAAACCCAATTTTCGAATCCATATCAGGAATTTGATGGATTTGTGGAATACGAATTATTTAAAATTTTAGTGTATTTTGACAGTTATTGAAGTTATTGAGTTGCATAACTGAACAATATTCTGAGTTATTGTGAATGAGTTGAATAAAGTTCGACTTACCTGACTGTTTTGTTTTGCTTTATCTATGTTTTATCATGCTCCTTTTGAATGAAAATAGACCTGTTCATTGATATTGCGCCTTATGGTCTGCAAAATAGGGTACTCTCTTTGCTCGATGCTGCATTTTAATGCTACAACCATATTTACCATTCTTTGCCAGTAGTAATTTTGGTAACTATTCCTGGCTTGTGCGTATATAGGGTCTCGAAAAAAAAAAAAAAGGGAGGAGTTTTGATGAGTCCCCTCATTGGAGCTCCCTCTCGATGTACAGGCTGCGCAGATCCACATGTAAATTGAGAGCACAGCTATCAGACTCAGCTACCTATTCGCCACAACAGTCCAGTACACTGTTCACATTACTACTGGCATTCCACCACTCTGTCAAATGCATCCTTCATTTTAGCATTTCTGCCAGAAAACCATGGCCTCAAAATACTGACATTTGGTTGCTTTTGACCATAGCTACAAGCTGCATCCTCAGTAGAGGCTCTGGATGTGGTACACTGCTAATTCATGTCCCCTACCTGAGAGGATTTGGTCCCTCTTGATGTCAGACATTCATTGTCAAACCTTTCCAGAGACTCACAGTTCATTGTCTCTACATAATTAGGTTTACCAGGTTTTGCTGCTGGTCTCTTTTTACCTTCAGACGAAATTATTACAATTTCAAAAAATACAAAATAAAACTTAAGCGAGATGCCATTTTGAAACTTCCAATTTGCAATTTGTCAATTCGTCATAGTCTTTTGAAACCAAAATAACCCATATTTGGAGGAGAGAGTGGAGCTGGGGAGGATCTTACTGGCTCTGTATTCTATTCTGATTGGTCGGTGTAGTCTGTCAATCACACTGTAGCTCTGAAAACATGAAACTAGAGACTGACTGTTATATCGTCATAAATTAGACAGACACGGTTGGCTCACATATCTAAAAACTGCTTGGGAGATTTGGCAGTTGAGTTAGTTTTATTTTAGTTCTTGGTTTGAAGATGTTTGAGAAACACTGATGTACTGTGTATGTACTATGCTGCCTGATAATGAATAAAATTTGATTAATTACAAAAAAAAAAAGAAGAAGCCCAATCACCCCAATGTTGCGTGTCAAAAAACTCCATGATGCAAGTGCAGTCCAACAGTATACTGCATAGCTATTTTAAGTTATTTTAAATTTCATATTCACCAGTTTGTATCAGTGGGCCACTTTTGTTTAAAATCAGAGAGCTGTTTGAAGGAATGTTGAACAGTTGTTCTAGTTGGAAATAGAAAATCGAAAACATGTGAGTCTATAGATTGTCCAGATTAATAGGGGCATCTTTCATTGCTATGAAGTTGAATACTCAAATTTGATCATATAATACCAGAATTACCGTATTTTGTGGACCATAAGGCGTACCGCATTATAAGGCTCAATATCAATGAACGGGTCTATTTTCATACATAAGGCACATGATAAAACATATAAAGTGAAGCAAAACAGTTGGGTAAGTCAAACTTTATTCACATTCACATTCACAATAACCCAGAATAATATACAGAAAAATACGTTCACATTTTAAATCATTCGACTTCCACAAATCCATCAAATTCCTGATATAGATTTGAAAATTGGGTTTACGTTAAAAACCTAACATTGGTTTGACGTCTAATTATAGTAAGGTAACGTTGACTAAATGTTGGATGATGGTTGCTTGCCAGCACTACATAATTAGTTATCTAACGCTGTCTGACATTGCAACCCATATCCATGAAGGACCAACGTTTACACAACGTCCCTGTGTCAGCTGGGAATGCTCAATCCATCAAGCAGAGTGGCTTCCTCGCTTACCAGAGTCGCATTAAAACATTTTGATAGTTTTTTGATAAAATTGGTTCAAGCAGCACAACAATAATTCATACATGAAGCGCACTGCCGATTTTTGAGAAAATTGAAGGATTTTAAGTGAGCCTTATAGTGCAAAAAATACAGCATATGTAAGTACCCAGAGTTGTAGAGGAGAGACCTCTCCATCCATTGCCATTATTTTCTGCTCAATCAGTCACCATTCCACCTGTTCACTCCAGCTGGGAATCATTTTAGAATGAATACACTTTGATTGGGACTTGATAATCCCATTTTCATTTTATTTGACGCCAGACTAACACAGCTGTGTGGTGAGTGTGGATTTTCCGTTAAAATAGCATCCCTCATTTGGGTGGAAGTTAAGAGTGTAATGTTCGATTTTATCACCTATCACCAAAAAAAAAAACAAAAAACCTCTCAATAAATTCAGCATTAAGATTTTCCAGGATGGGGATAATCATGAATGTCATCAAATTAGTAATTTCAAAAAGTGATCCAGCTCACCACTCAAGGACCAAAATAATCTCACTCGCTCTGCCAAAGCACTGTTTGACGTCCAAAACTAGTTCAGCTTTACTCAATTCACCACATTTTTTCATAATTGTCAAATACTGTCATTTTGAAACATGTGTTAACTGTATTAACAAATCTTCATTTAAATTATGACACAGCCAAATTTCTAATATATGATTAACAATATGTCAACAATAACAAGACTTAAGCAACAGGTAACAAAAGAAAAAAAAAAAACAAAGCCGCAACAATTAGAATCAGAATTATTTTGTGTCAGGATAATCCTAACAGAGACAGCCCAGTTCCATCTTATTAATGCGAATGCATAGAGATTATGTAACTTTTTTTGTCTTGCTTCTCTTTTGTTTCTCACAGTACTTTGTGGAGATCTTGAAGGCCAAAGGAACCCTGAGGCCAAACATTAGTGAGAACATCTTCAGTTCAATTAAAGCCATTCATTCAGTAAACGAGTAAGTATGCTTTGAATAATTTAAAGAATGTCCTTTCTTTGGAGGCAGTGCCAAGAGAATGTAAAGGGATGACAATTAGTCAGCTGTCTCTTAAGTTAAAATGCAGTCAAGAGTGCCCATGTCTGGTTCTTATCTTTAGTCAGTGATGTTGTGTTGCAGTGCGGAGGTATGCACAGCACCTTCATGGTGGACGCATTATCAGAGAGAATTAATCCCTCTGATATCGCAAGTGAGGGACATTATTGATGCCAGAGAAAAAGAATAACCTGCTGTTACTCACATGATTGGCTGTTGAAGATCTTTGGAAGTCAGAGCTGAGGGAGGCAGATCTATGTCTAGATGTCCAATTGATCTCATACTGAAAAACTGACATCTCCAAATGCACTTGAAAGACTTGAAAGTGTGGCCACATAAATAAAAAGTTGTTGTTTGAAGTTAGTACATATGAAAACGGCAGGGCTTCAGCTATGGTCTCTGTAATTCAGTAACATAAAGTGGAGCTCATAGTTTGGCTGGTGTGTTGAGAACTGATATGTTTGTTTCAAAATGGTAAGCATTAAACTTTGATCATCTTATGCCTGAGAAGAATTTTATCAGTCAGAGGACCGATGCTGAATTGGACACTAACTTTACTTTTTCTTTCTCCTAAAACAAACAAAAAAAAGCACTCATTTTTAGATGGTGCAAGTGAGTTATAGAAAAAAAATCCAGTTAACCCCAGTTGAAGTCCCCTCTAGGATTAGATACATTTCATGAGAGAAATTAATTTGAACAGTTCCTTGATCATGAGCTGGGATTGGCTCCATCACCTCTGCGACCTGGAAACAGATAAGCGGTTGAAAATGAATGAATGAAAAACGGTCCTTGACCATGGCAAAAGGTTTCTGTTTTGCTTTTTTTATTTGAATGTAATTTGCTTATTATATATATATGTATATTTTTGTTTTAATAGAACAACTAAAAGCATAATGTAAACACTTTTTTTATTAATTTAAAATGGAAACAGCTGCGAAATAAGGTGTATCAAGGTTGAGGGTATGGTGTGAGACTTTTTTCATTATTATTTCATCATTGATTCAGATTTACAGCCTCTAGATTTGAGGAATCAATCAGATTTGCCATCTTCTGTCCAATGGACGAGCACACACAGCTATGTCAGACTGCACAGTCTGAGAAAATGCTGTGTGGGCTCCCTCTGCTCACTGACAAACTCTCATGTAAAGAGTGTGCCAATGAAGATTGAAGTATGAATTACTCAGTCTTATGTATTAGATTAATGGTTATGCAGATCTCATACATCATCATTATGAGCCCCACATTGAATCAGTGGTTGAAATGTAATGGCATGCACTCTATTTAAAAATGGTCCATGAAGAGACAATGTGTTAGTGCCAGTTGTATTTGCTACTGTTAAGTGATTGATTATAGACTATACCATATTTTTTTCCATTGTTTTCACTCTGATCTTAGGTACATGGACTGTCTGTTTAAAAGTGGAAAGACAAATTGGTTAAACAGTGGTGATAATTAACCCACAGAGATCATTATATTTTGATTTTGTCATTCATTCTCAACCAAGAAATATCAAGAATTTTGTATCGTGAATCCTGCTGCATTAACCAGACCCATGAAGGACTTCAAAGGACATGCTCTAAATGTATGTCAGTCTGGGGAAGAAATCAAGCCAACCCCACCCCACCCTACCAATTGTTAAAATGGCCAGAAAAAATAACCCTTTGTCGTTTTAGCCTCAAACACGTCAGGTTAGATATGAAGTTGCTTTGTACTCAGAGATAGGGAGATCCCTTATAAAACCCTGTGTGGCAGTGCAGCCAAGGGACAATTTTAAGATATGTTTTAGGCAGACCATTACAGCAACTGTTAAATATGAAACTGTTTTATATCATAGATATATCATAGATCATAGATCACTGTTTGGGTGAATTCAGTTGAAGCAGTTTTATAAATGTTCCAGTTTCTATCAAGTCTTAGAGATAAACACCCCTCTTCAAGGGCTGGGCGGCATGGAACAAAATCTATCACGATATTTCATATCAGTCGATATCGATAGTCAATATCTCATTATATCACAATATAAATCAAAGAACTATTTCTGTCAAGTTTAAAGGTTCCTTTCTACTCCTATGTGAGATGTGAAGATACCAAATTAATATTGGTTTAAACATTATTTATTTTTTGTAAGAAGTTAAACATATGAAATGTTCTACAGACCTTGTAGAACTGTATTTCAAATAAATAAAATGATTGCATCATTCATCAGATTCATTCAGATTTTTTGATTTCATCAGTAGACTAAAATCTTAATTACAGGAGATGTTACAGGAGAACATATCAACAACTAAATTATTTGGTCAATTACAGACACACACACACACAAAATAAATAAATAATTTAAATAATTTAAAGAAATGGGAATATAAAATAGAAAAGTCTCAATTCTGACCAGTCAAAAGCTCAACACAATTTGCAGTGAGACTACCGAATTCCTCGGATCTTTCTTCTCAACAATGTCCGTTGGGGTGTCTTCTTCAGGGACGCTGTCGCTCATGGTAACATTTTCTGTACGTATTTCACTCCCACTCCTAACGTACTGGTGGCCAAGACTAAGATATGTTTTCATTAGAGGATTTTTGCAGCAGGGCACAGATACTTTAATTGAGTTGTTCATCTTTGCAAAACAGCAACAAACTTAATTTTCAATGTCAGACATTTTGTGAGAACTATACTTGTCAGCTCTGCACACCCTAATAGTTCTTTCATCATACTGTTTCAGTGAATGCAGTGTGAGTATTTTCATTCGATCTTTCTGTCTTTATTTACTTAACTTCAGAGTGCACTGGAAATAGTGGTAATGAATTCTGCCTTCATTAAGCTTTTGGGAGTTGCATAAGAAAAGGATGCTTGATATATGCATCAGTCACAATGTTTAAACCAGTGACAGGTGAAGTGAATAATATTGATTATCTTGCTGTTGATTATCTTGCACAGTCCTGTCAAGTGATGGATACATTAGGCAGCAAGTGAGCAGTCAGATCTTAAAGTTGATGTTTTGAAAAAAGGAGAAATGAGCCAGCGTAAGGATCTGAACAGCTCTGATGAAGGCCAAATTGCAATCAAAAATTGCAGGATGTGGTTAGTACCATCCAAAAGAAAACTGTAAAACTGTTCAGAAGTGGTTTGAGGAACATGATGTTCAGAGTTAATGTTGACTGGGCCTCTTAATTTTTAGCATCTTTATCCAAATGGCCATCTGAAGGCAAGACAAGTTTGTTTATACTAGTGCTATCACAGTACTAAACTTTTGAACTTTATGCCCAGGAAAATTTCCAATGCTTGATATCATTTTCGATACCACAGGGATTACAAAAGACAAAAATTCAAAAGGCATAAAAAAAAAATTTGTATTAATTAAAAATAAAAAAATAACTATTTCAATACCAATATGTAATACTTTTTCTTAACAGAACCGCAAGACACTAGTCAACTAATCAATTATTGCAAAACAAAAAAATAAAATTGCAACATGGCAACAATATTTTAAAGTGTTTGTGTTTAGTTGCAGGTAAACATTTCTCAGCTTCACTCTGCAACTAGTACCTATAATATTGGTAACAAATGTCAATGTAAACCTATTAAATTTATTGTCTATTAACATTATAGATGGGCATGACTAATTGTTGTTGTTTTAACACTAAAGCTAGCCTTTAACCGGTAGCTAAAGACCACTAGTCACTAGCCACTTTATGGTCAATAATAAAATGGCAAATATTAATGCGGGCCATTGGGCCCATCAATAATGCATATATTACATAAATGATTGTGAAAATGGTTTTACTGACCTATTGAAATTTCTCATGAAGGCCAGGTTGGCGATCATAATGATGCTTCTTTGCCACCACTTTTTAGCATGGCCTATGGACACTTAGTTATCATTAATATTGTGTCCAGATACAGAATTTTAGTATTGATACTTATTTGAGTAGCAATACTTGCATAGTCCTTCACTATGAGTTTTGACCACATAAGACTTTTACACATGCCTAATTTATACAGTCACAGTCAGTCTATCCATTATTCTCACTGCTTATCAAGGGATTGACCATTTATGAGCCCAGCTGACTGTCAGGGCTGAGCTTTACCAATAAAATAGATTAACATCAAATTTATTTAAAAATGCACTTCTTTGGCTATGATGTCATATAACTAAGATAGTGACAACGAAATAACAAATTTCATGGGTGATGCATCACGGATGGGTTGTCACTTAATGCCAAGCCTGTGGTCTGTACAAACACTTGATTGAAACCCAACTTAGATGGTTTGGATTGAGTTTGGACCACGTAGTGAAGGAAAAGCAGCCAACGAGTGCTCAACGCCCAAACCCTCTCAGCACTGGTTGAAGACCATTCCATGTGCAACCTGGAAGCTGGTTGAGGGAATTCTGGGATGGTGCAAAGCTGGCATCAAAGCCAAGTGAGCCTAATTTCAGTTAAAATTTTTAGTCAAAAATTTTTAACATTTGTTTTTATTTACACTTCTGTTGTTCACTATATGATTCATTATGTGTTATTCAATATATTTGAAGGCCTTCTATATTTAAATAATAGAAATATAGCAGTGGTCCAGAATGTAGCAGCCCAACTGGCCTTGAGTCAGCCTCAAGGAAAATGTCATTGCACTCATCAACCTACACTTATTCCTCATGCTCTCCTGAATCAAGTAAATAAGTCACTAATGTTGGCTTCAGAGAGACTTCTGGGTCAGCTAAATCCACCTGAAATCAATCCTCCAGCTTCTTCTTAGCCACTGTGTTCCTCAAATATTGCCATCTGGCATTGACACCACTGTAAACTAGACCATCTCAGTTCAGATTGTTCTGGTCTATGGTTCCCTGAAATTTGGACAAGCTCCTGAATCCTTTTGAAGCAGGGATGTCCCTCTGTCTTCAAGTAGCTCTTGAAATCTCTTTGGAGAGCACCTCCTTAACTTAACATGTTCAGTGGGTACCTTTGTTGCATTTGCTTGTGGGAGCGTGCGTGCGTGTGTGTGTGTGTAATATGCACATGCTTATTTCTACTTCTATTGTGGAGAACGGAGAGCATGCAACAGAGGGAGCTACCCAATTATACACTGCAACTCACTTGGCTGGCAGGAATCAGCAAATTGAAGGAGCTGACAGTTGATCCAGTAAGGAGCATACAACTAGTAATGGTTTTGACAAGGTTGCAATAAGTCTGGATGGGGTCTGAGAGGTAGTTCTGACATGGAGTGACAAGAAACTGTGTGTGGTGAAGCATATCATACAGTTTGCTCAGAGCAACAAAACACTGCTTTATTACTTTGTTTCCTATTAGTGATTTGTGATCGTGTTTATTTTTCATTAATTAGTAATTCATGTTTAGCGGAAGCTCACACTGTGTCATAACAATTAGTATTCCTCTGTTCAAGCCTCCCCCAAATGAAGGCGTCTCGCCCTGAATTGTTCGGTCAAGGTTGTATCCACCCCAGATGTCACAACTGCTCGGAATTAATGTGGATTAACGTGACACACGCAGAATTCTAATGTTATCTCCATCCTTCTGCTGATGGCCAGACAATTTAATTGCTGTGAAAAAAGTATAAAAATGTAATCCATAATTTCATATTTATCATAATAGCCTCTGGCAGTGTGACGGGAGGCGGGGGGGGGACGGAAACACAGTTTTTCCCGCCCTTTGCCCTCGTTAGAACTCTCTTGGCTGCTCCTGCATCTCCTGATTATGAACAGAGGCTACCTTGGCACGCAACTTCATTAAAATCTATTTAAATCAACTTCAGCAGCAAAGTACTCCTTTTTACAGCATGCACGAACAGAAGTCTCAGGGAGCATCATTAGTGAGTAGGACTTTGTGTGTGTGTGTGTGTGTGTTTGTGTGTGGTACATCCTCTAAGTTTGGATAACAAGATCCTTCACAAGTGTCAACACCCCCAACCAATTGCGTCCGTGTTACTGTAATGTGCCTGACAGGCTGAACGATTGCTTTGCCTCTGCCTTGATCTAGTTGTTTTGTTCCTGAGTTCAGCAGGCATGTTCACACTACAAAGTGGCCCTGGGTGCCCTGAAGACAGACCCACCATCTGGGTCCCAGTAAATATGTCACCCATAGGGAGAGGCCTTCAAATGACATTACAGAGCCCCACTTGATAAAGCTTGTATTAACAGGGAAGCAATCCTGTGAACTTTGTTCAACCTCCGCACTTTCTCTAAACATGTATGCCTCTGCTGAAAATTATGTTTTTAAGATGTGATTATTTGAGCTCCTGGTTTTCCCTTATGTAGAGCAGCAGCAGTTGATTCTCAGACAGTACTGTGCACTAACTTATCCACTGTGTATCTGGTTTCTGTTTTATGACAGAATTATGGTCCTATATTTAACACCGCACCCATGTTTTATCTGAAGTGTTAATACTCATGAGAAAATGTAATTTTAATTTTAAGTACCGAAGCAGCACTGTGGCATAGTGGTTAGTGCTGTTGCCTGTTGAGCTTCCAGTTCTGCTCGACCATGCATGTTCAATTGGAATCTGAGGAAGACTTGAATCTTGACAGTCTCAAGTTAAAAAGTTTGTTGCATGAGAAGTAGCAACACAGCTATGATTTCTATCCCTGTATCACAGAGAACAGCCTTCATCAGGTGTAGTTATTCTTCACTGAGACAAGTGCATGGGCTGGGCCACATGAATCAGTCGTGTACAGTGGAGTATGGAGTATTTAACCTTCCAATAGAGTCTGCACTATTCTGCAATGAGCAGGAAACAAAATATATATTCACTGGTAGTAGACAAAATATATTCACATGCCCCACAACAAGACGATTGTGGGTTTCCTCCCACCATCCAAAAACATGCATGTTTTGGTAAATTGTTCACTCTGAATTGTCTATAGGTCCGAGTGTGAGTGTGTTGCTCATCTCTGTCTGTCTTGGAGCTTGGCTGGGGATAGTCACTGCTTTGTTGTGACATCAAAAAGTTCCAGAAGTCCTGACAGCTTTTAAAGCTCAGTTTCTGAATACATGCTTCAAGCGTTTCTCTGTGGACCTTTAATACTTTAACAATATTAATAGAGCTCCTTTATAATCTGTGAACATGTGGAGGTCTAACTTTAGACATTATGGACTTTGAACAGCCAAAGTGGCTTTTCTCTAGCTTTTCAGACTGACATGTCAGACACTGACATAAGCCAATCACCTCGTAATTTATTGAGCTTTAAGACAAAGTTTCACAGTGATGCATGTCTTTTGGTGAAAACCACAATCAATCATGCAGAAAGCATGTTTATCAACAGCTAAGACTAATTTATTTATTTTTATTTTTATTGTCAACTCGCACAATTAATGTTAATTAGCTGCAGTTGAGTTGTCACCTGCCATTATACGCAATGTTTCATTTCTCACTACATGTTTCGACACAGCTAAAGATCTCAGCTCTTTAGATCTGAAACTTCTCAATTTGTGGCATTTTTAGAATTAAAAAGATGAAATAAAATCTTTTTCAGTATACTATTCTTGTGTGTCTTTAGTTCTAACTTTTCTTTTCCTTTTTCATCAGATCTCTTTTGGTCCACTTGGAAAATGGCTACTTTGGCCAGGGATTCGACCAATTCTGTCCACATCTGCAACACTACCATATATATGTGGATAATATCTACAATGCAACCAAAATGCTTGGGGTAGGCACACACTGGTTCAACATGGTTTTTATGTCTGTGTCCGACATGAGCATTTTATTGTATTAAATTTTATTAGATTTTAATAACCCCCAATAGGGAAATAGGTTAGTGCATTCTTGAGATATAGAGCTTAATAGACATGTGACAATTATAGATGTGGTCATTCAGACACAATCAGTTTCCTGATTTTTATCAGTGATGCAGGTAACACCATGGCAATGCTTTCATGTATAGTATATGTACTTTTGTGTATGTATTCAGGGCCCTTCTGTTTTTGCACACTTCTTTGTGTTGTCAAATTAATTAGAAATAGGAAAAAAATGCCCAATCATGTAAAAGCAATAATACTCAAATTGTATTTATTCATTTATTTCATTTTTATTAAATCTCTATTCAATATTTTTTTCTTAGTTTTAGCAGAAAATTAATCAATTTTGTTCAGTCTTGTACCAAACAAACATGTTGCCTTTTATTCCTTGACATGTCACTGGTTACACCGGTTCTTCCCACAGTGCTGATTGTCTTTAAATCAAAATTATAAGTACATATTTTGAATCATTTGCAGACTTTGCTTTTTTTTGGGTAAGCCAGACAAAAGGGCGTAAAAATAGTCCAATCATGATGTCACAAATGCATGGATCAGAACCTCAGTGTCCTTAAATGATAAAGCAGGTCTGATCCTAGCAATTGCACCTTTAAACTGGAGTGTTGCAAAGATGTGACGGAAGCGTTTTGCCTGAGTAAATGTCCTGATTATATTTTTGAATACAACCTACTGTTGGCAAACAAAATAATTTCTTTTTTCTCCATGTTAACCATTATTAGAAACAGCTGGAACTACAGGGTTTATATATCATAGAGAGAATGAATCTTTGTATCAGGTACTTACTGCTTCCCACCTGTTACAGTGTGTGGTTGTAAATCCTGATAAGACATGTAATGATTATTGAAATGCTTGTTGCGGATGTCTACAACAGTAAATACACACTGTGGGTCACTCACTGTGTAGTTGACTCTTTAAAGTTTCCGATTTACAACTTCACTCTGCCACAGTCTCGCCTCTGAATAATAATTCTTTATTCTCACATTGTGCCTAACCCTAACCTTAACCCTGACTTACACCCTGCCTGTTTACCTTGTCTGACTCAACCCGCAACAGGCATAATGACCAGCTATACAGCTGTATGTGAGCAGCACACACACATACTGGACAAACGACACACACAGAGCACAGCTGGCATTTAAAGTCAAGTGACAAACACTGAAGTTTTCAAAGCTGTGAAATGGCACAGAGCTCTCCTCAGGTCCATTTAAATACAGCAGCAGTGTTTATTTTGATGACTGACGTGAATGACAAGATAAGACTTTTTGTCATCCAAATGTTGACAAATACTCAAGTTGACACAATGTGCAAATGCATATTTAATGGCAGGTACAGACTTCCTCCCTGCCTCTGCCTGCATTTATTCCCACCACTGACAGCCAGATGATTTTTGGGTTCGTCATGTAGAGTCTGCAGTGAGAAGTGACATGGGATGTAGTCCCTAGTTGTAACATGGCCATCATCCCCTAAATGTATATATAGGTGTGTGTGTGTATGTTGGTCCAAAGCACATATATATTTACACAAGTCTCTGTCTATTGAATAAATAAACCATGCACACGTAATTTTATGTTGTTCTAAAATCAAGCCAGAGAAATATGTGATTTTATGTATTGTATTAGTCTGATTCATGGCAGTCTATGACATCATGGTCATGCGCCAGTTTTGTGGCTCTAAAATTTTTTTTGGTTAGGACTGGGGATAAAAATAAGCTCAAAATTGACCTTAATCCTGTTTTGGCCCACTTTTCACACCATAGTGGTTTTCTAAATTCAACTTGTGCCTTTCAAACTGCAAGACAACAAATGGTGCTCTTCATGTGACATGAAAATGAGTCACTTACTTAAACACTGTCATTGAAGACAGCACAAATCATGGCCAATTTCTAGTAAAACTTGATATTGCTTCAGTGGATTCTATATGGATTAACCTGGTCTTCAGCCTTAATTCCGTGATTTCATGTTTGATAGTTAACAGGCTGCTGACAACAGGAGGTATTTAGCTTAATCCCAGAACAGGCTAATTGTTAGCTAAGAGTCAGCTTCATCCACATTTACTCTCCATCAGCTGTTCATTTCGGATGTACATGGTAAAACATGAACTGTGACTGATAAAGCAAGACAGTGTTGGAAAGCAATCCATTAAACTTTCACCCAATGACACTGGAAAACAGACAATTCAATTATATTTTTTCCGAGTTATTTAAATGATTGAAAAGCACACATCGCTCAAGACTAGTCAGTAGGCTTTATGGTCACTTTTAGACCGTTAGATAAACTTTAACTATATTACAAAATTGAATATACTGACTGAGGACTCAGGGTTCCTTGTGTGGCCCACCGTTTGACTGGCTTAGAGGTTAAGCATTTTATTGGTGTGCATCACAACCACTTGACTGTTGGTTCAGCCTTGTACTTTAGTCTATTCCCTATGGAGAGAATGACTGTGAATAATTCAGCTGTCTGTACAGAGACCCTGAACATCATAGAGGTCTCAATTTTCTTTTTTCTTTTCTTTTTTTTTTTTTTTTTTTACAGTTCCATGTCTACAGAAAGGCATCCGTTACTCACAAATTTTTCAAGCAACATAGCTTTTTTTATCATGGCCTTTACAAGTTTTAATCCCCAAGTCTGTTTGCCATGTGGAGGAGTGCATATCTCTGGCTCCTGGTAAAAACCTCCCTTGATGTTTGGTTTATAAGCCAGAAGTTAGCTATTTCGTCTAACACTTTCCAGTTTCTAAATACTAACTGCTGCCAGTGGTTTAAATGATTGTAATCACAATTCAGTTTTGTTGGGAGGAGACCTCTGTGGATATAATTCAACTCAAAGTGAAAACCTCCTGAACCTGAAGTGGAAAAAACCCCTCTTGAACCACTGACACTGAAGAATCAAACTGGGAAGAAGTGGATAGAAATTGTGGCAAAGACAACAACTCCCATGATCCTGCAGTATTTTATAACATCAGCAGAGAATTACATACTTGCATTAAACCATGACCCATGATTTTTACTTTTTTTTTTTTTGCTGATCTTCCCTGGAAACCACTGGACACTTGAACATATTTTTGGACTCTTGTGCACACAGCATAAGATATTCCCAAATATTTTCAGAAATGTTCAACTTAGGAGGCCGAAAGGTGCAATTTGAAAAGCATCAGCTTGTATTAGGACTGGCTGATATCAAAAATTCATATCGCGGTATAAGTTGAATCCCTTCATGGTAACGGTATATATATCGCGATAAACTTAAAATAAAAATTATATGGAAGTATTTCTGAATGGGTTATATAGTCCCTTAGCAGAGCTAAATTGATTTAAAAAAATAAATAAATAAAACAACAACAAGAAAACCCCCCCATAACAGATATAAAGTAATTTTGAGAACATTTCTTGCGCAGAGCTCAAAACTAAGCAAACTTAGCACTCACATACAAAATAGTGCAAACGAACACAAATAACATTGCTGATATTTTAAATAAAAACAGAGCAACAGGTTGTTTTTTTTATAATGCAAAAGAATGTCAACAACAATTGTACACAAGAACACAAAAATATAGTGGATATTGTAAACAGTACTTCAAATAAAAGTATTGTGAATCAAGGATTTTAATCATGTCTTGAAATCCGTTGCGTTCCACTGTTTGGAGAGGGACCATGTCTTTGCATAAGTGTATCCTAATGGCTTTTGTAATGTCAGTCCAACGCTTACTCTTTTTACCATAGGGAGTACTCGAGAAAGCTTGCACAATAGAGGTCTGCAGTTGGGTAGTAGGCAAAATTTTTTCTTCCCTCCTCTGTTCCAAGACTGACTGGGCATTTGAGTTGAGTGCATCCTCTGGCTCTCCTCATACTCGAGGACATGTTTTGCTTTTAGATGGTAGAACAAATTGCTTGTGTTATCTTTGTTTGCAGCCACTGTCACTCGACACATCTTGTAAATGACATTTTTCTGCTCACTATCTGACTTTTTAAATCCGACCCAAGTCCAAATCACTGCAGTAGCACCTGCTCTGCGGTCTCTGTGCTTGAAGCCATTGTCACACTGAGGCAGATACGATGATGTCATCAACAAGCGTTATCGCGATTGGTCGGTAGAATCCAAATCTCTACTGTTTAACATTTAAAACATTATTCTGCATATTTTTATATAATTCTAAAAATCACACACTTCTTGATCCCCCACAAAAATCATACTCTTTTGGGCATGATTCAGCAGCTGACTTGCAATACCTTCGTGCCGCAGCCCACAGGTTGGGAATTACTGGTCTATCTCATTTACTGCACACCCCTAGCTTGTATGTCTTGCAGTCGTCTCATGGCGGCTTTTGGGGGTTTCCTTGGACCATTGTTTTGCTGTTGACCCAGTCTCTCTTAGTTGTAGATGTGCTAATCAGAGCTTTTGTTCCAAAAGTAATGAACAGCCCAGGAAAGCTTGCATCACACCTCAGAGCATGTCACTAAGTAAAGCACAACTGTCTTGTCAGAGTTTATTGCTATTTTGGCTCTGACAATAACATCACAGTGTCTTGTGTGTTACTGTAGATCCAGCTGAAGAAAAACAAGGCATTCAGACGTTTTAAGAAACTCCAGGAGGCACGGCCTGAATTCAACAACCAGACACTGGAGAAGTTACTGCAACTTCCCATTCTGAGGATTGATCAGTAAGTCTGTCTTCTTCCTAATATGCGCATGACATACGTAGAGCTAGAGGTTACTTTTCCATTTTTCAGCCTGTAGAAACCATGATGCGAGTTCTACAGTAAGACAGTACAGTACAAAACAGAAGCAGTTCTCCTTGTCTCCTGATTTTGAATGTATGCTGTTTGTAGGCCTGAAAAAAATTATTACTATATTTCAACAGGACCTCTTTTAATGTTTAATGCTGATGTAATTGTAATACATATCATTTTATTTGGTTTTTATTAGATTTATAATCCAGCCCATTCATTCAATCAGAGACTGTTCTACTTTCGTGTGGAGTTTTTATTACACATACATTCATAAGAGTTTTAAAAACTTCAAAAACAGCACAGATTCTACATTTATCAGCAAGAAAGGATGAACAGAAAGACACGTAATAATTCACTGGTCATATTAATGCTACGTGAAGCAGTGAGTTTTTATTTAAGTGAAAATATCCATCCATCTTCTACCGCTTTTCTGTTTCCGGGTCGTGGGGGGTGCTGGAGCCAATCCCATCTTACTCTTGGCGGGTTACACCCTGGACTGGTTGCTAGTCAATTGCAGGACCAACACACAGAGACAAACAAGCACTCACAGTCAGACCTACGAGCAATTTAGAGTCACCAGTTAACCTAGACATGCATGTCATTGGACGGAGGGAGGAAACCTACGCAGGCAGGGGGAGAACATGCAAACTCTGCACAGAAAGGCCCCAGGCCGGGAACCCAACCCGCGACCATGAATGAAAATATATCAGCATAAAATAGAAATTATTAGATTTTCCTTTTAACCAATTTAAAATTTTTGCTTATTCCCAGGGTATCTGTGGATTAATTACGAAAAATCACATTTTCTTTGTATTGTTGTAATAGAAAGATACATAACAGGAGGCAGACATATGCATAATTTTTAACCTATGACGAATCCAAATGAAGCGCCATCGCAGTTTTTTTTTTTTTTTTTTTTTTTTTTTCCCCCCCAAGTTTTTGGGCTGTATTAACCATGTGAAGCAGTTCTCATCAATGTGTCTTGATTGGGAATTGAGGAAAATGATTTAAATAACTTTTCATATTATTTTCAAAGTGTAATAGGCCTGAGGGAGCACAATATCATTTCAGAAATATAGTTTGACTTAAATTTGAAATGTAAAATATTTAAATTCCATTTAACACAAGCTGCTAATTGCTTTTGACTTGTCTAACGGTTAGACAGCAAGTTAAGGGTGCAGCCAAGGGCCAAAATAGCAGCACACAATTAATATGATTTAAAAAAAAAAAAAAAAAAAAAAAAGCCTCATATTGATCACAGAAAACGGACTTTATTTGACTTTTTTGCTGTTGTTAAACGAAAGACAAACCATCCTCTATGGAAACTTAAATTCAGTAAAACCAGATCAGCACTCAATATGCAATCTGTTTTCTATTCAAAATGGGGGCTCGCTTCACTGTAATCAAATTAAGGCATGATGTTATTAGGTTTTATGTCTGTGCCTCAGACCAAACCAACAGCTACACTGGACAAAGCTTCCTAAGCTTTTTGAAGCTGGGACTCATTTCTATTAGAGAACGGTTGCATCCCTCCCTGATCACAGATTAATTCCAAGCCCTTCAGTCCAATAGATATGAAACTTCAATTTATTTCAGCAAATTTCTTAAACTACTCTTTGATTGTTTTTTGTATGGGTGTCACAAATTACCATTTCGAAACAAAAAATCTGTTTTGATTTCAAAGATACGAGTGCATTGGTACATGAACCCGTGGATTGATCTGAATGTAGCAGGAACCGGCCAATGACCCAATTACAAAGTTATAAATCGGTTTTATGTTGTTGCTGTGTTGCTGAATCCTCCGTCTGCTCAGTGTCTGCATGTCTCTCTCATACACACACCCATAAAACTCTTACATTGTAACTCTGACCACTGTTTGTGAAGGAAACACAAAATGTCCAACAGGATTTAAAACGCACTATTGTGTTTTCATTGTGAGAGTGGCTTTGTAAAGTTCTTAAAATACAAATTGTTACACTTATAAACATGGCATGTTTTATAAGTGTAACATGTAAAAAAATGCTTATTCCCTGGTCTCTGATAAAAATATTAGATGGCCAGATATGCCACATTTATTAGTTATTTATTGGTATTGACTTGTTAATAAATTTTGTAAATAGATTCTATATTTTAAACATGTAACTGTATCAGATTGTATCATATCCCATCAACTGAATTATCTAATTTAAAAATTGTATGGTCCCTGAATCGTATCGTACCCCATGTATCTAGATACATATCAGAATGTCTTTTTTGGAGTGATACAAAACTCCTAGTATATTGTTATCCGATGTATTGAGATAAAAATGGCTTGGCCCAACTCCTTTTCTTCGCCCTCACAATCAGACATTTCTATCAATATTAACCCCTTTGATACCAAGGATTTCTATTGTGCACCTGGACCTTTTGCTTATTTTAACCATAAATGTGCCAGAAAGTGTCCTGTCAGTAAGTCTTTTTCCCCACTTAGAAACTTCAATATCCGGCAGTTTACCGTATGTCAAAATAATGTATTAACAGTTAACAATGAAGGAACGGATTCAGCAAATTCTGGCAACAGCACAAGTGGAATTACTTTAACGACCCAAAATTGGCTGTGAAGCGTGAACTTCTCAGCTTTCAGAAACTGCTGGCAAGTCTCAGAGCAATTTGCGAACTTGCAGAAATTCGAAGTACAGTGGCTGACGGTGATTACACTCGGTTTAGAAGGGTTAATATCCACAGTAAATATAGATCCTAGGTCTATGAATGATGCCAATGCTGATGAGCCTTAAACATTAGCATTCTGTGGATTGAATGAGCATTAGAGGGCAGCTCCACTGTTTGTAAAAGCAAGTCAGAATGTATTGAAGTCTATGTGAAAATGGCCCTACTGCTCACTTGATTTATTAGCCTAGTCAATGGCTTCAGCATGAACTGTAAAGTAGGGTATGCCTTAAGGGCAGTGCTACGGTTTGAGAGACTGTGCCGCACATGGCACAATTTAAGAGTCAATGGTGATGACAGTGGTGATGCCATTTTTGCTGGGGTTTTGGGTCACCAAAAAAGTGTGCTCCCCTAAATCTGGAAAAATGATTCGGAATTTGTTGCATCTATGAAGCACCGTATTGGTTGATTGCATCATTATTGTGCAGGTCCTGCAATTTAAATACTGCACATATACATAATTTATGCCATTGATCTGTGTTTTATTTGGTGTTTCGTGAGATTGAGAAGATTGTGGTTCAGAAGTTGTTTAGTTTGTTTCCTTTTCATAAATACGGACCAACATTTTCAAAGTACAATTATTGATGTATCTATGATAAATGAGCATTTTAAAATGGGCAGAGAAGAAGAACTGCTGTTTAAATTATATTGTCTGTAACCTAATTGTTTGCACAACTTTAACTAGCCCTGCTGATATTCCAGCTGCTGCTGTACCAACATACATCAGATGCCAGATAATTCTCCCATTGACAGCATATGTTCTTCCTCTCTTTATCCTCAGCCTCTTTCTCTCTTTTTCTGCTGTTTAAGGGGGATTTAAGAGAGGAACTCTTAATTACCAAAGCTCAGACAGACTCCATCTTCTCATTCACTATTCTGCCCTCTAACATTCAGCCTTTACACGTTGCATCCAGCAGAGCCTTGTTGCACCAGGTTTTCACCATTGCCTGTGGTCATCAAAACTGGAAACAAAAATATTGCTGTTTTACCCCATTTGAGATTGTGCCTGATCATTTTGTTCATATTTGTGTGTGACGATTGCCATGTAATCATGCATGCAAGTATACCTGAAATACACATTTGTCTTGGCAGCCACACAGATTTAGTATTCCTAAGGCAACATTAGTATTGGATTGGCAGACGTCTTGGAGATGTATATCCAAAAAGTTGCATTAGCGTATTTTCCCATGTCTTGGAAAACTGCACTGAAAAGCTCTGCATTATCCCAGAAACATGAGAGCAATGAGAAAATAAAGGAAAGGTGAGCTTTCGTTATACAGGAGAGAGTGAACATGGATGCATGAATACAGTAAAGAGTCTCAGATGTAAAGGTAAAGAGTCAGCCCATCTCACAGCATCACAACATCTCTATTACATGATAGATGGATATACCACTTGGAGTACTCAACTGTGGATCTGTAGAGATGAGATGAGTGGGGCCTTAATTAAGATACAAGCAAGCAGCTTGATAAACCAGTGTCATGATATCTGCTGCACTGGAAAGAACGTTTCAGCCCATTTCTCCTCCTTGTTCCACTAATTAACAAGCAAGATCAAGACCGCATGAAATTATGTCAAACAAAAACTAGGGTCCCACAAAAGAGATTTTGACAGTTCGTGGAACGTCTGAGGCCTACATGTGCGCTGCATCAAATGATAATAATTACATCTGTCACAGGGACTACACATTTTGCAACATAGCAGGTGACTGATGAAAGGAAAACAACAGCCAAAGCAGGACTCAAGTGTGAAATCTGTGACCCATCGACAGCAGTGCTCTAGATTATGGAACAGCAGCACCATTTCCTTGAACACTCTCCAAAGGGTGTGGAATATTTGAGATAATGTTGACACAACAGCTATATACAAACAAAACCCTCACTCACTTAAGCCTGGTTTATGGTCCTGTGTTAAATCAATGCTGTACCTACGTCATAGGGTAGGGAGGCTCGATGTAGCCCCTGGCGTAGCCTGACATGCACCTCCCAAAACATCTAACTATGTGTCGAGGCAACACAGACCAAGAGGGCTGTGATTGGTTTGCTTGATAGCAAGCTTAAGAAATAATCAATTAGAGACAGCGATAACCATTCAGGAAAGGCGCACTCTGGTGGTGAATCACACTGCAACAAAATGGAGTGATGGAAAATCATAGGTACTGCATTGATTTAATGTAGGACCATACACCAGGTTTTAGACATGCCATATGTTTACTAAACAGCACCTGAGCAAAGAGTGTTTAGATTCACCTTAGCTACCAACAACCTGCAAAAGTAAAGAAGTTAATTGCTCAATAAATATTCTTCACCGGTAAACATCAAACAGCAAATAAAAGTATATAGATGGGGAAATGTACAATATTTCCAAGTTTGCAATGTAAGTCATTGTTGTAATGTTGTTGGAGTTGGAATGTTAGCATTTATAAGATGCTTGGACACTCTTAGTCTACACTGTAAAAAAAAAACAAAAAAAAAACAGCTTATTATTTTACAGTTTATTTACTTTTTCTACATTAAGTAAAAATGCTATAAAGATATGGTATATGCTATAAATATTTTTTTTAAATATTGACCATAAAATAAAGGCTATAATCTGTTATTAATATAATGAAATATCAACAGAATTATTAAATATTTTTATGGTCTTGAATGTAAAAAAAGACTGTTAGTTATTTTACAGAGAATTGTTTTTACAATTACAATACAGAGATTTTTACTGTAGACATTGTCGTTTTACAGTTAAACTGTTGTAGAATAAAAATAAAATCTGTAGAATGTTAAACAAATGTATGAACTTGCACAAAAAATAAAAAATATAGCAAAAATATATTATGTTATATATATTATATATTTAATTTAAATAAAGACTTGTTTTTATTCAGTATTATTTTGTAATTTCATAGGATTATCCATTTATTCATTAGAACATTCCATAAAAGCACAGATATCTGGATGTAAAATACAAAAAAATGATGTAACATTACATTCAAATAACCTTCCTTTAACAACAATGAATGTATCTTGAGAGATTTAGGCTTTTATTTTATGGGAATATCCAGTCTATTTACAGTAATATAGTTTTTATTCTATACCAAAAATAAGATCATGGGACAATAGCTTACAAAAACATATTACTTTATATAAATATTATTTGACAGCAATAACAAGCAACTATCCAATGTATCTACAGTCTCTCTAAGACGTAAACCCCATACATTAATAGGAGAAGCCTGTAAATATATCAAGGAATTCCTTGTAATTACTATTAAATTATGTGTATATAAAGAAAAATCCATAAATTTACGAGAATAGCCCGTAAATATGTTGGAGAGTTGCTTGTAATTGCACAATATTGTTTTCTTATACAGTGTAAAACCAACATTTACCAGGCATTTACCATAAATGGTTTGGATAATCACAGTAAATAAAAGCCTAAAGCTCTCAAGATACCATGAATGGGTGTTAAAATAAGGTGTTTAAATGTAATTTTTCTGTGCTTTAAATCCAGATGTTGGACATTTAAAGGGCAGTTTTTGTGGATGGATTGGATAACCATATGAATTTACCAAAGATTACTGTATGAAAACAGCAGTCTTCATTTAAATTAGGTAATTTCAATGTATTCCCACAATGTTTTTTCATTTTTTGGGCAGATTTATACATTTAACATTCCAGCAATGTTTTAAAATTAGATTTTTTGAAATTTTTATTTTACAAAATAAAAAAAACAGAGACTGTAAAAACGCAGAGAGGTTCACAGTAAATATCCGTATTTTTAAAAGAAGTCCCTGTAGAATAACTGAAGGTTTTTTACTGTCATTCGACAGTAAGTGGAAACATTTGCTGCCATACATTTTACAGTTTTTTTTGTTTTTTGTTTTTTTTTACAGTGTACCATGACATCACATATTGCCATTTTCAAGGCTGCAGTTTGGAATTTGACTATCAGCAAACTAATGCTTCCCTGTAAATGTAGATGAATCAAACATTTACAGTTAATGTATTGTGTCACAAGCAGATGTAGTTTTTTCACTTTTTTTGAGGACACCAATTTTTTCTTTTTGACTTTTCACTGCATTTAAGGTAAGGCTTTACTCTCACTTAATGCCTCTTGTTCCACTAGATTGAAATGGCTGCTCTGCACTTTAGTTACCAAATGCCATGATGAACCAAAGAGCTTCATCAACGACCCTAACCCTATGCTTCATTCAGAGTAAGCATGCTCAACTAAGCTGAAATAAGTCAACTAAATTTAATTTAATCAGGTCATTTGGAACTGAACAAAACCAGGTTTCTGACCTCAGCATTGGAATTAAACCTGGAACAGGCCTACATCTCATTTATTAAACCAGTGGGGAAGTGAGTGCACCCTCCATCTGATACGCAAGTATGCAGACTGTTGTTGTAGTTGACTCTGACGCATAATCAGTTGTCTTCCTTCTCTCACAATCATCCTTTCCCTTTGCATTTCCCATCATCACCATTGATTCATCTGTTCATCGGGAGACTCAAGGGATGCAGTTAATTGTATGAGGATTTTAAGTGCATGACTTGATTATCGGCAGTGGCTGGTCCTTACCTTGCTCCAGCTCCGGAGCTTGGAATGGCAGGAAATTGGTGTCACTTATTACCATTCAAGGATGATGGATGGCGAGCAGGGTAAGGAGTGTGGATACTTATGTCGCTGCCGGGGGAGGAATAAAATCATTGCCTTTATTAAGTGGCATTCACTAAAGCTGACAGAATTGGTGTCCTCCCCACTGAGCCTACCATTATGACAGTGATGGGGTCTTAAGTTGATTGTGGTGGTGAATGGCATCCTTTGCCGTCTGTACTGGCCATGTTTGTGTCGATAATAGATTTGCCACTCTCATACAGATGGCAGCAATTGGATGCCTTGGGATATATCTGCTTCAAGCTGAACACCATTCAGTATAACAAGGGAATGGCCCAGTTGTTGGCCCACTGTAGAGCTAGCATGCTGTATGTAAAGACCATTTATCTTCAGAGGTCTTGTGGTCATTGCCATACATGCTGAGCAGTAAAAGGTACCTTGCTGTGCGGTGTGTTGCTCATGATTGATTATGTCTGTAATTTTTGTTTTTTTTAATTGTCGATTTTAATTGCTTTATATGCTCAAGTAGTTCCTTCATCTCTATCAGCTGAACACAGTCAAGTCCTCCAGCTCAAGGTTGAGGAGTTTCGATTCATGAGTCTGAAAGAGTTCAGAAAAAGTGACACCTAAATAGCTCCTCCCTGCAGGTGTTCCATTGTCTGTCAGTTGACCTTGATTATTGACCAAGCTTGAAGTGAGGCTTCCAGTGAGACAAAGTGCCTCAACTCTGCAACAGTGTTTTGTTGTGAATCATTAGTTGCTGATTCTAATGACCTTGACCTGAGACCACATTTCATGGCTGAGAGGAAAAGTTCTTCAATATGAATATTATTGAATTAGTATTGTTTAAGTTGCCTGTGTGGGTGTATTAATGCCTTTGATATCTTTGGATATGGAAGGATCACTCAACATGAAAAGCTTTGATGTGTCTTAAAATTTTTGGTTCATACTCAGTGAAGAAAGAAAACAAGAATATGCGTACCATGAATGAGATGAGGAGACCCCTCCATTCAGTGCTATGGTTTTATGGGCCTCAAAGTATGTGAATTAGCATGTCTTTTATGCCTGTCTACAGCTTCAGCCAACTTCCTGTTGGCACTCGGCACATCAATGAGATAGAATCATTTATTTAAATGGTTTAAATGGTTTTCCTAACACTGTCTCCTACATCCAGTGTTTAATTACAATTAAGCTGCAATGGCAAATATGTTTTGTAGCAAACTCAATTTCGACTGGATTATATTTTAACCTAATGAGGCTTTGTTTTTAAAGTAGGCATTTGGCTGTCTGAAGTCTGAAATAGGATTTTTTTGACAAAATCTGTTTATATTTTCATTAGAATATCTGATCTTGGACAAGTGTCCTGAATTATAAGGCAATGCTATCATTGAATGAGAATTGTAAAGCCCTTTATTTTTTCACTTTGCCGGGCCTACCTTCACTCATCTCTCAATTTTGGTTACATCTAGTTTTATGGCAACCAGGTTTTTCTATCACCTGAATTAATTTTACTGGAATAAAATCCAATTTGATTTCACTTATAAAGCATTGAAATATAGCAGAAGTTTTCTGGGGGCACTTTTTGTATGGAGCAAGTTTAGACTATTGTATTTACATTGTCCCTTCGTGAGCAGCACTCCATAGAAAGGAAGAACAGGTGGAAACCTTGAACAGAGCCTTTCTCTTGTGTGGCATCAATGCGATTTAACAGGCAGGGATGATGGAGGGGGTGAGAGGGAGAGAAAGAGCAAAGGCTAGGGAGGAGCTCACTGCACCATGGACATAGATTTTAAGCCTACTCTCACCCTTGGAGAGAGGGTATCTGCCTCCTAGACCCAAGCTGGGTAGAATAGGAGGGAGAGACATCAATGATCAGGCTCCTCTCCTGTGAAGCCTGGTCAAGCCATGCCCAGCTGACATTGGGCGAAGGCAGGGTACACCTTGGGCAGGTTGCTTATCTAATGTATTTAAAGACAAACAACCATTTGCACTCCCACCTCAGGCCTCTTGGCAATTTACAGTTACCAGTTGACTTAAACCTGCATGTCTTTGGAGTGTGGGAGGAAACTGGAGAACCCTAAGAGAACACACGAAGAGAGGAAGAATATGCAATCTCCATGCAAAAAAGCTGCAGGCACAGGAATCAAACCCAGAACCTTCTTGCTGTTCACAAAGTTGAGCACCATTCCACTGTCCGTCAAAAATTAGACTACTTTCTCTGTAAAATTTATTTTTACATTCATTTATTTTTTTGGCTTTTCCCTATTTGGGAACCACAGCAAATCAGCTCTGTGACTTGCATTTTTGATCTAGCCACATTTTTCACACCAGATGCCCTTCCTGTGGCAACCCTCCAAAGTTGTCTGGGTTTGGGTAAGGCACAAGCCTGTCTACCACTATCTAGCTATCTACCTATCAAAACAATAAAATTAGAGAATCTTCTTAACAAGAGTAAGACAAACGCTGAGAAATTAAGAAACAGCAATTCATATATGTGATGCACAAAACAAGAGCAAATTTTGAAATTTCTGCCACAGAGGCCTATGTGGGCCCTTGGGAGAGGATAATTTGGCCTTAAGCACACAGCACACAGTAACAAAAGCTTCAGTCATAGAAGAGTTTGAAGTGTTTTCGAACTTCCATGTTTGCAGAATTCTTTTAGTCTCCCTTTGGAGCTAGATAAAGGACTCTTCACAGTCATTTTATATTTTATATTAATTGCTTAAGTTTGGACAGTGCAGTATCTCATATTCTGTATTTACCACAAGTGAGCAATTCCTTTGCTTTTAAGCTTTTAAGTTGAGTAATTACCCACAAGCCCATGCCATGTTCACTAACCCATGCAGAAGGCTGCCAGCGCCTCTTGTCTCTTAATTACAAATTTGAATCCTTAATGCATGTATGGGAAGCAAAATAATCAGACAGATATTTTCTCCATCTCTTTTTTTTCCTTTGCCGACATGTGTGCAAATGCCCAAATGACCTGACGTGTCTGTCAGGAAGTGTAAGGGTGGAGGGGGAGGCCTGCATATCATCTACATATTACAAAGGTATAGCAGCCCCTGTTGCAGCAGTGGCAGGAACATCCCTTTAGTAGCATGTGGTTTCTTAAACTGCACTCTTCAATAGAATATCTGAACAGTTCTAAATATTGTTCCGATTACATTATTGTCTCAGTATTCTTCCTTTGCTGCTAATGAGCAGACAGAAAAACTAAATGAGTTCCATTTACATTATTAGGAATGTACCGTAATGATGATCATCACAGTGTTGCTTTTTTGTCACACAGTTGCTTTAATTAGATTTTGTATCTCCAGTCTTTTACAACAAAAAATTCCATTGTAAGTTCCAGTGCTAATACCTGTAATGTATTTGTTATTACAAGTGTTGTGAGATCCAGAAAGGCGGGGTAGGAGATTCCCATCTCCCACACCCCTCAGACTTTAAAGAGACTGTTGCCTCCACAGAGATTTCCCAGATCTCTGCTAAGTGCCATCCTGGACTTTTATCAAACAATAAATTGCAGTCCATGCCATAAATCAGTATAAACCTGCCTAACCCCGCAGAGAGATACCCCTTCTCTGACCCTCCACTCGGGTCAGCCTGATAACTTTATCAGCCAGCGGACGCAAATTGCTGCTCTGGAATGCAAACAGGCCAACCAGGATACAAAGATTGATATAAGAAGAAATGTATTATTTCAATCAAATAAGAGACTGCAAACATGCCGGATTGATTCCCCCGCGAGAAGAGCACTTCACAGCTGTTTGAACCATTTTTCTACGAGATAGTTTGGCTGGGATAGAATTTACACCGGACAATGAACTATTCCAATTATGTAACAACAGCAGCACCTGAATGACAAACCACCGGAGCCGATGGCATATTGCCTGAGCAGCATAATCAAATCAAATCAGATTTATTTGTATAGCGCCAAATCAATTATTTAAAGAGACCAACAGATCCCCCGATGAGCAAGCACTTGGCGACAGTGGCAAGGAAAAACTTCCTTTAAGAGGTAGAAACCTCAAGCAGAACCACGTTCGGGGGGGCGGCCATCTGCCTCGACCGGTTGGGTTGAGAGTGGGAGAGAGAGAGAGAGAGAGTGTGAGATAGGCATTGGGGGGAGGGTATAGGCAGCAACATGTTGCTGCATGAAATTCATGGAGTTGAGCTGTAGTACAGAATTCATGAAGATATGGGACAAGCAGGTGTTGCAGGAACATGGGATGGCAATGAGTCACCACCTGCAGGATGAAGACAGGGAGAGAGAGGAGAGGAACTGGGAGAAACAGAGACTTTGGCAGAACATGGTTAGTAAATGCAGTATAAATGCTTAGAACTGGGGGTGAAACTGTTTTTTAAGAAGGATGGTTCCTATCAGCGCATGCAAGGGGGGAGGAAGGGAGAGGGAGGGAGAGAGAAAGAAGGAGGGGGAGAGAGGGTGACAGGGAGAGACAGAGAGAAAGTAGCCTAGGCCTATAGCAGCATAGCTAAAGAGTAGAGGACTTTAACTTTTTAACTATAAGCTCTGTCATACAGGAAAGTTTTAAGCCTGGTCTTGAAAATTACTAGAGTCCGCCCGATACTGGAAGTTGGTTCCATAGAAGAGGAGCCTGATAACTGAACGATCTGCCTCCAGATTTACTCTTGGAGACTCTAGGAACCACAAGTAAACCTCCATCTAGAGAGCGGAGTGGCCTGCTAGGACAGTGAGGAACTATGAGCTCTCTGAGATACAATGGAGTTTGGCCATTAAGAGCTTTATATGATAAAGAAGGATTTTGAATTCTACTCTATATTTTACTGGCAGCCAATGAAGAGCAGCTAACACAGGAGAGATATGATCTCTTTTCCTAGTTCCTGTTAGTATTCGTGCAGCAGCGTTCTGAATCAACTGAAGGCCAATAATCTATGTGCTTGGTTGTTGCCTATAACTGTTCTGTAAAAAGAAACTTCATACACATATGTTTCTGATTTTCCACAGCCAGTCAAGACATGCATGAAAATGTTCTCTTAGTTCATTTGAATCAAATAAAACCATGTCCACCAAAGTAACCACAACAAGCAGAGAAAACTGTACTTACTGTACAATACATTTATCTTTGTTTTATATATAACTCCAAAGTTGGGTGAATGAAAGGTGTAATTAAAATCCAAACACCACCCTTGCTATGCCCTGAATATAAAGGGAGAGAGAAATTCAACTGGACCAAATTCGTGCCGACAACCATACCATACCAGTGGGTCAGCCCCCAAATAAAAGTAGTCAAAATGAAATGTTATGGAGTCTTGGTAGAGTTCTGAGGAAGTTCTGAAGAGGAGCGCTTCCCCCCGAGACCCAACGAATCAATAACAACCACAACAGAAAAAGAAACTCAGAAGTCAGGATTTAGCCGCTAAGCTACAAGGATTAAGTTCCAACTTGAATCCAGGCTCCTGGAGACCGGAAAAAGTTTGGCTGCACGGCACTCAGCCTCCAGCATCTGAAGTTGCCGTGGTTACCAGGGCTGCTCGAGTCTGTTTTCATCAGGAAAGAGAAGAATAATTTGGTTATTAACTAAATAACCAAGCTAATCACATGAAAGACAACACTGCTGCTGAAGAGGGACGAGCCAGGCCGACAGCCACTTAAGCCGAGGACCAATCTAGCTTGGGAGGCCACAACATAGGACCTCGATGGAGCCGCTCTCGTCTGACATCTCCTGCTCGTTTCGTGGCCAGTTGAGTCGTCCGCCAAGTAAGGTGGTGTTTATCTGCTTCCCCAGCGGGTTGTTCTGAGTGGTGTGAGGAATGGCTGTTAGACAACAGTGAATCAAATTTTAGTTTGAGAGCTCTCCTTCCTCAGAGAGACTCCCCCTTGTATTTTGATAAACAATCTGCCATTCATTCCCCAAATCCGCAAGAATCACCAGCCGTTTAATTATCATTGTTATATTATGATATTCTTTTTAAATATCCAAGCTCAACTGTTTCACCTAGTTTATGCTTTGACTTGCGCCTGTATATCATGACCACATTTTTATTTACCCCCTTTAATTGATAAAAACCCCCATAAATTAAGCCATTGTTACAATCCTTCCTTCAGTAATTGTTCTTAAATTAATCCGCAGTAAAGCACATCCCTTCCAGATTGAGATTTGATAAGACGCAATGCTGTACACAATCCTAGGCACAACACAAGATGAGACCAGAAAAGTAGGAAGTGAAATGATTCCTATCTCTAAGTGTCTCTTAATTGAATGGGACTTAATTGGAGCTTTTTTTGATTCTGTTTCATTTCTAATGAGTAGTCAAACAAGAACGCCTTTCTTCTCTACCACCAACAGACCCACCACTGTGCTAATAAATTCATGCTTTTTCAGCAAGCATTTAATTCCACATTCCTGGAACCAGACTATAGGCTGTATAGTATAAAAAGTGGGCATAGACTCTCTGTCTGAAAAGTGAAGTCAATACTGAAGAGCCTTAAACATGTTTTCTACCTGATGACAACCAGGGAGTGACTCCACTGGTTGTTTAAAAGAAAAATAAAAAAAAGAAGTCTCACTGTATTGAATTATGAAAATTTGTTCATTTGCTTGATTAGCTTAGTAACTGTTCCTAATGAGGTAATGGTCTCGATTTCTAGTTTCAAGTCTTCTTGAATAGAACAAGGTGTAATTTTTTTAAATGATGGCCCCATTTAAAAGAAAATAGACCAAAGACCAGTGCAAGACCAGTGCACCACCCAATGAGGATAGAGTACAGAACAGTTAAGATCCAGCCCTCAATCCTCCTCAGTGCAACCTTCTCCGAATTCTGTTGTGCTTGGGCCTTGTTGGGCCTTGTTGGGCCTTTTAAGGCCCGATAACAGCTCTAAAACACGCACATGGATGTGCGTGTTTGCTGATTTGCAGGCTTCATTCATGGCAATACACATTGTAGGAGTCCCGTTGATTGAAACAATTGAGTCCTCACAGCACTGTGAAAACTGTATTAAAAATATACAACATAAAAAACATTTCACAAGGCTGTTTCCACGTACACACAAATATTACAAGAATAAAAAAAAAAAGATCTTGATTAAATTATGCAACGTTGAAAATCATACATATATGGTTCTCCAGGTTATAAATCACAAACAAACAAACATACCTCACCGTGCTTGCCAAGGAATGCATCCATGAGAAACAAATCCTTGTGTGGGCAACAGCTTTAAAAAAATTGTGCAGATTATGTGCAAATGGCAATTATAGTCTGCCAGGCCCAAGTGGAGTATTGCTGACTGCAGATTGCCTTGAAGGCTGAGCCAACTACAGAGCTACCTGTGCTATTTTAGCAGCACAGGTGCATAGCATTTCCGGGACAACTCGCACATACAGGTTATATGGAATTTGACTCTGGTGTTTTAAACGTGGACATGGGAAAGACAGAAATAAAAGATAAAAGATGAAAAAATATATGTACATTGAAATTAGAATATTAGAAATATGCAATGTGCAAATGTGCAACTGTTTCACGAGGTAGACAGTCGACTTATGGGGAGAGCCTGTTTTTAAGTCTGGTAGTTGTGGCAAACAGTGTTCTGTAGCCCCTACCTGAGGGAAACGATCCGAGCAGATTGTGTCCGTGGTGTAAGGGGTCTACCCAGTTCCTGGCTCTGGACCTGTAAAGGTCCTGGATGGAGGCCAGTTCAGCCCCAATGATCTTTTCTGCAGACCTTATAATCTGTTGCAGTCTGTTCATGTCCTGCTAGGTGGCCGATCCAAACCAGACAGTAATGGAAGTGCACAGAACAGAGTGGATGATGGCGGTGTATAAGGTGACCAGGAGCTCATGAGGCAGGTTGAACTTTCTCAGCTGACGCAGAAAGTACAACCTCTGCTGGGCTTTTTCCTTACAGAGTCTATGTGGTCTCAGGAGACTGTGGTTCCCAGGAACTTGAACGAGTCCACACAACAAAACTGTACTGTTGAGGATTGTGGGGGGGGGTTCTTCCTAAAATCCACTGTCATCTCCATACAAAATCCGGAAAATTTATGATGTTGAAAAATAAATTCCATATAGACCATGCCCATAACCCAGCCCATGTTACTAAAAATTTTATAAAAATATCAACATTAGCACATGTACAAAGTTTCAGTATGGTCCTTTACACGTGTATTAAATTTTTTAGGAAAATATATTAGCCACTATTATCATAATCCATTATTTTAGGCAATTTCAAGAAGTTATTACTAAACTTCATACATTAACATTTAAACATTAGTTAAAGCCTCTCAGATGTGAGTGTTTGATGGCTTTCTTTGCTGTACTAAGACTGGATGAATATATCAAAAATATTATTCACATTGCAACATGGCCAAATCCAATATCCAAATCACAGGAACTGATGTAACGGTATCACAATATTGTTCTGTATTGTCAGCACCGTAAGAGTTGTGGTGCTACAGAGATACCCCAGACTACAAGGGTATTCTGTATTCTCTAGATATAAAGCAAAAAAAGTATCTTACTTTTGTGTAAGTTATATGTGACTTAATTTAATATTTGGGGATTTTTGGCCATTACAATTAAAAGAAAGCCCTGGCCACTTTTCACAAGTCTTACAGACACAAAGTGAATCATCAATTCATTAAAAAATATTCAAAATTCAGGAAGTCCTCGTTACATATAATGGGTCTCAGGATTTATGGATAATAAGGTCAACAAGCAAAGAACTTATCGTGAAGCATGAAGAACTGCCATTGTGTTGTTGTTTATCCACAAAGCACTCAAACACGATTGCATTGCTTAGTTGTCACTCTAAAACATCTCATCCCACTAATGCCAGCACATGAACTAGCGGCATTGGTGAATACTCAGCTAGCATCACTAATGGCCTCTCTCACTGGCACCACTGTGTCTCTCAAACAAGCTCAGACTGCACAAACAGGAGCTGCAGAGACAGACACTGGAAATCAATGTCACTAGTCAATGCACTTCAAGGTCGCATCATCCCAGGACAAACGATAAAGATTTCTGAGCATTTCAAAACTGTTACTGCAGATGGTTCTAAAGATATTTAATCGCATGACAAACAGATTTGCTTTTTCTTCAATTTCAGTATGGGAAGTTTTTTTCTCTTAAATGTAAGGTTTTCCGCATTGTATTCTTATTATCAGGCTGCATGTATATCTAATTTCTACTTCATTAAACAGCGCAGTGTAAAAGGTATTGGCATTTGAAGCCTCCTATTTGAGTAAGATGCAATATGAGTAGCACAGAGCACTTGAGGCCTACGTAACCGTTATTATAAAATGGGACTGTGAATTTCTTCTTTATAACAAAATGAAAAGACTATCCTTACTTTCAAGCAAGTAATGGCAGAACACATTCAGCGGCATTCAGACGATAGGCTGCAGTAAAGGCAGAGGTCAAGCTAACTTAAGCAGGTGTAATATACAAAAATATAGCTACGCTAATATATGATGATTAAAGAATTAGCTAAACTGTTTAGGGGTGTGAGCTTATTGTGATAATTGTGATTAATTATTTTAAATAATCATATTTAAAGCGTTATGTTTTTTAATTGAGTGAATCAAATTTTTAATCTCCAACTTTAGTGTTTCTGTATGCAAGTTGTCTTTTTATAAAATCCATCTGTAGGCGTTGGGATTCTTGTGCTTGAGTTGTTGGGGGTGGAAAACAATGGTCAGTCACACCCTGAGGTGGCCATTGATTGGCTGTCACTGTGTTTGGACTTGTTTAGCATAAGCTGATAGGCTCCCATTGTAGTTGAGAGAGCATGGTGAGGAACGGAGAGGAGACATGAAAATGGAGGAGCGTGTGAGAGTTGTCGGTCCAATGAATGAGAAATGTACATTTCGAAAACACCCATTGATAAAGGTAGAGTGATATGCCTGAAAACAATCAATAAATAATACTTTTAAAACAATAAATGACTTCATAAAGCCACTTTTTTGGTATGTATCAATCTTTTGATCGGCCAAAATAATGTAATGAATTCAATTAAAATACCTCAAGTTGAGGGCTTTTCTCAGCAATTTTTAAGTGAAATAAAAAAAGATTAATTAGACCAATTAATTACAATAATTAATTAAGCTCTCTTTTTTAATCTCTTGACAGCACTAAAACTAATAAGGATAAGAAAATGTTGCTAAGCTTATGAGCAATGCCTTGAGAATGTAGTTAAGATAAAATTCTATGTTATCGAATGTAACTAAGCAAACAGGGTGGGTTGTAGAAATGGAGATTGCTAATTTGCTGCTTATAAAATTTTACTGTATTAACTGGAAAGGGTATGAAATGTAGCCAAAAGGTGAGGCTAGGAAGACAGAACCAAGTTAACAAGATATGCTATGGCATGGTGGCCTAGTTAGGTTTCTCTCCATCTGTAGCGCTCAGGAGCCTCAATCAGATGCTGTGGATATTTTGTGGCCCGTTTCTCTCATGTAACACTTTGTAAGACGCTGCTCCTGATCAGTGGAAACTGGGGAAATTAAGACTTTCATTCTCATTTCGCAAGTCTTTAAGTACCCACTTTTAGCTTTTTCTAGTCACACTTTCAGTCAGTAATTAAAGAGTCACCTTGTTTCTTTTATTGTTTTCTCACAGGTATAAGCATTTCTTGCAAGACTTGGCTGCCAACACTTGTCCAGACAATCCAGAGTTTCAGCAGCTTTCAAGTGAGTTTCTTCTCTGATTATGTTACTGCTCCTATAATAATTTTGCTTCACATAAAGAAATACTTCCAGATTAACCTCTGGGTGTTATTGTGGATGGATGAGTCACAAGCGCACATTTGAAGTTGATGTTGACAACTCTTCCCCTGTCAGGCTCATCACACAAGTTATGTGTGTGATGATGATGATGTGCTTTCGCTATGGAATTCTTCCTACCTGTAAAATGCAGTCTTTAGCTCAGAAAAGTAAAGCAAGGCTGTACGATTTTGAATAAATGAAGACGAAAACAAGCAAAAAAAAAAAAAAACAACAATTTTTATGAAGCTTTCCATGGTACCAATCAGACTTATGGTGAAAGACAGCTCTCATTATCTTCATTTGAGGAAGAAAAGAAAGTGCTCTCCTTCCTTCTCATTCCTCATTTGTTATTATTGTCACAGCAGTGCTTGGCTAGTGGAGAAATGAAAGCGAGGCGAAGCTCAGTATGCGTGTAAGTTCTGGTTTGATGTGGATTTTGACATAATTAATTGGGAGCGGATCAGAGGATATTAAGCGGGAGCTATATTAATAAATAAAATCTCGAACATCAACGCAGATCCTGATAATGACTAATTTCAATCGTCAAATAAACAGCAAATCTGACTCAAGTGCAGATGTACACAAGGAATTATTTATGTGTATCAATTAAAATCTCATTGCTGGTGTGCTGCCTTTGCTTACAAATTAAAACAGCCCCTGACTCTAAGATGAAGGTACATATCTAAAAGTGCTCCACCATCGCCTCTTCCTCTTCTCATTAGAGATCCTTTTTTAAACTTTGCAGCATTTTATTGGGGGTTGTTTTTTTCTGTATGTTTAGAAAAACTTCATACCATCAGCTTGGTTGTATTGTAAAGGGAATAATTTAAAAAAGAAATACTAGACAAATCACATTGTATCTGATTAGGCAAACTAGCAAATAGAATCACAAGAGGCTTTCTTGGTGTTATTGTTTTCTTGTTGTGCTTTTCTGCTTTTCTTCCCCTTTGTCTTCTGAGTTTTCCCAACCCCCCTCCCGCAGCGTTCCTCACAGTGCTTTCAGGTTAAATTTAAATGTTGTAATCACATCACATCGCTTCATCAGGCAGCTTTAATTTTCCACTTCAATACCAGACTGTAATGTGTGAGGGGCAATCTGACCTGCTTTACGCTTTCTCCTGCCAGTTGCTGTTTCTACGACAGTCGGTCAATCACAAGTTAACTACAGCCTAATATAGGTACTGCTTGCTGGTCTGTTGTCCTTTGAATGGAACTGTCATTTAAAAACATTCAATCATTCATTCATTCATCTTTAACCGCTTATCCGTTTCAGGGTCGCAGAGGGCCAGTCCTAGCTCACAATGAGCAAGGGCGGGGTATAGCCTGGACAGCTCGCCAGTCCATCATAGGCCCAACAGACCGAGACAAACAACCACTCACCCTCACACCCAGACTTACGGACAATTTAGAGTCACAAATTAACCCAAACATACATGTCTTTGGATGGTGGGAGGAAACCAAAGTACCCAAGGGAAACTGATGCAAGCACGGGGAGAACATTCAAACTCTGCACAGAAAGGCCTCAGGCCTGCGAACCGAAACTGCGACCCAGCTATTGTGAGGCACTATGCTACCGTGCTGCCAAAAAAACTGAACAGCGGTTGTGAGTTGTATTAACTAATTATCTGTGGAAAAATGTTTCCTGAGCTAATAAATTAAGTGAACCAGCGAAGTTGCCCCTGATGGTCATTAGATAAAATTCAGGTTTAAGGTCTTTCAGCATTTGCTTTACAGGCCCAGTCTGTTAAATGGATTTAGCCACTTTTCCAACATAATGAAAACACTTGTAAACAAGAATACCATCCCTCCCTCAGGAAACAGACAGGAAAAGATATTGGTATAGAGAGACAATGAAATACAGAATAGGCATTGTGAACGTGCAAAGTACAAAAACAACACAAAGTTGTGTATAGTCCTTTGGCATACGGCACAATGGGTACTGACAAGACCTGAGCCCTGGTCACCAAAAAATACCATGTCCCAGTATTTGGCACCCCAGAGGCCACACTTGAACGTCATGTTATGGCGAGATAAGACGAGTATTCCTTATTCAGTTCCCCCAGTCGTAGTATTACAATAAAAATAGAGTGCCTGCACTTATTGGTTTGTGCATGGACCCCTAAAATATATACATAATAAAATCAATAGGACAAAGATAGGAAGGGAAAATAGGTGTGTGTGTGTGTATGTATGAAGGTGAGGAACCCATGTGTACCAAGTGTCCTTTGGTTTTAGTTATACTCCTCTTCTGGAACAGCTGTTAAGGTCTTTGCATAATCCATAAAAGGTGTCCAGTTCAAATTTCTCTGTGAATCCATCAGGGAATGTCTAACCTCTTCTATCTAACTCATCCTCGATCCATCTGTTATGGTTAGATAGGGAAATGCTTCCATTGAAGGAACCAAAGGTAATAGGGATAATTCTGTTAGGTTTCAGCTGTGTTAGTTCTCAGCTTTAACAGTAAAAGTTAACAGTCCTCATCCCTTGGCCAAAAACTACCTAAATAGTGAATAAAAGGAATAATGAACTGTAAGAAGAGGAAGTAGACTTCAGTATGGGTAATGGGCTAGATGTATTATTAATGCCTTTGCCAGAGCTCAGTCCAAGAATACTGTAATTAGGAGCTGTTGTTTTTCTTAAGCAGGCAATGGAAAATATTCCAAACACGTACAACAAAGGGAAAAAGTCTACACAGATGCCTTTTTTGGTTTACATTGTAATTGTTGTGAAGTTAAGCGAGCCAATTAGGCCGTGATTATTTTAGTGTAGACAAGTCACCCTGAGGATCAAGTTCATCTGCTGAGTTTCAAGCGCTCAGAACAAAAGTGGGAAAGTTGAGCTTGAAATTAGGATCCATCTGTTTGTTGTTATTTTGGATTCGTTAATGATGCAGCTCTAAATGTTTACAGCAATTATTAAAGCTGACACACAGTAATTGGATGCTTCTATTTTGATGATTTGCCTATTTGTTCTGGGGCAGAGATTTTAAAGCTCAGTACAAAAAAGTAAAGAACGCAGTTTGAGAAAGTTCTTTACATACAGACACATTTGGAGTAAAACAGTTAGTCAATTACAGCAAATTTTTTGGCTTGGTGGATTTGCATGCCTTTTGAAATTGCTGAATTAATCAGTGCATCTAGATAAGAGGCTTAACTCTGTCCATATTTTTGTGTTTGGAAAACCCCGTAGATTTAATTCAAATCAATTGCCAAGTGAGTCAACACAATGGTGATCGAGCCAATAGAAGCTCTTGCATTTTTATGAACTGTGTGTTTGGCACGCAAAAGTGATGTGTACGATCACAAGGAACACGAGTATCTAACAGTCAGGTAACTTCCACAAAAGCAGCTAAAGTGCCCGATACCTCAATTGACCTGTGTTAAGAGTTCCAATTTGTAAGTCATCCTAACTCATTCAGTAGGTGACCAAAGAAAGAAAAGATTAATGACAACAGAGGAGGGAATTATAATACCAGTCAAAATCCAGTTAGATGATCATAAGAAGGAAGATGCTGACAAAAGGAAAGTGGGTGTTTCTGAGGGGAGTCAATCATCTAGTTTTTCCACGGCAGAGGAAAAGAAAAAAAAAAAAAAGACTGAAGTGAGACACATGTAGACCTCTTACTCTTGGATTGGCAGGTAACATTCCGTAACCTTATTTAGCTTCAGACTATATCACAGTCCTGAATTTGTTTCCTTTTCCTCTGCTCGATACAGTTTCTTCACCAAATCATTTTGTTCCCATAAAAATTCTCATTCAGCTTCACACAAAGATAATATTAGACCTAGATGCTATAGATTCTTTTTATTATCATCATTAAATGTTAAAGCATTTTTTGAGGAAAACACAACAATGTTTTAGAAAAGTCTCCAACCTTAGACATTTATAGATTATACTTCATTCATGAGTTTTTGAGTTCAGTAATTGAGGTATTGGCAATAATTGAATCAAAGATAGTCAAATTAAATACACTAGATCTGTTACCTGAGATGATTACCTGTGCGTAGTTTGCATGTTCTCCCAGTGCGTGCTTGGGTTTCATCCGCGTACTCAGGTTCCCTCCTGTCCAAAGACATGCATGTTGGGGTTAATTTGTTAGTCTAAATTGTCTGTAAGTGTGAGTGTGAGTGGTTTTTGTCTTTGTCTTTGTCTCTGTGTGTGGGATTGGCTCCAGCACCCCTGCGACCTGGAAAAAGGATAAGTGGTTGAAAATAAATGAATGTTTCCTCAAATCCACTAAGACACGTATTCAACCACCTTAGTAAATGTAAGGACTGCATTTCATCTGCAAATGTATATTATTTAAGGTCAGAAATAATTAATTTGGACATGAGAAAAGAGAGATATTGATGTAATTGATGCATGTACTGGTATGGTTTCAGTGACTGTAGAAAGAGCAGAGAAAATCAAGATGGTTTAGGTAACATTCGGGGCTCAGCCACATGTTTGACGTTGAGTCACACCCAGAGGTAATATGTTGGGACCAGAATTGGAGACTTATCAGATGCAAGATGTATCACATTGGATAGAATTGTTAGCATCTTTGACTTGTGTGTTGTTTGTTATCCTGAAACTGGCAGTGGCCAACACAGTGTTTTTGGTTTTGGTAATGGCAATTCTGGTGCTCTGTACTGACATGTTTTCCTTGCTTTTTGGCCTGCTCCTGTCCTCGAAAATGGATGGGATAGGTTCCTCAGATCTCAGAATCTATTTGTATGAGACTGTCATTAGTTGACCGCAGTTTGAGTTTAAACTCACCATATTGACATTCACAATGGATCTTAGTAAGTTTTGTTGGTAAAATCTAGTGTGGTCCTAATATATTAATGCTTTTTGTGTCATATCAAATCAGATGTATTTATATAGCGCCAAATCATAACACAGTTACATCAAGGCACTTTATATAAAGAGCAGGTCTAGGCCAAACTCTTTATAAAATTATTTAAAGAGAACCAACAGATCCCCCGAGGAGCAAGCACTTGACGATAGTGGCAAGGAAAAACTTCCTTTAAGAGGCAGAAACCTCCGGCAGAACCAGGCTCGGGGAGATCTGCCTCGGCCGGTTAGGTTATGGTGTAAATATAGATTTCCATTACCATTCCAGTACCACTTACAAGAAAATCACTTCCTCTTCTTGCTTACAGAATAAAGTGCAAAAACCTTTATTTTATTTTTATTGTATTTTATTCCGGATATTCTTTATTTCAATCCATTATGAGCTTTTATTCTGATTAAACAACAGACATTGTTTTGCCCTAATGAATCCTGTCTGCCTAGTTGTTCTGCTCAGACAGCAGCTGCTTAGGTTAGCTTCCCTGAATGTTCTTGTAATTCCAAACAATATTGTAAAATTATAGTAAAATGCTCTTTGCCACCAGTTACAACTGTTGTAGCAAGATCACCTGGAACTGAACTTGGGATGAAGTTTTAGTAATTTGTTCAATTAAAATAACTTCAACCTTATATGATCTATCTACATAAAGGAACTAAGTCTGGATCGATGTGATGTAGTAAACGCTGCGGAAGAAATAGGTTTATTTAACTAAATGAGCTGTGCTTATTGGGGGCTGTTCTTGTTTGCGTACAATTATAGACTGACAGCTCAGCTTGTTTGCAGGAGGACTATGCATTACAAGCTACTAGGGCCCCTGTGGTGGAGACAAGCATTCCTCTAATTAGCACTACCATGCTTTTATGCCCCAACACGCATTCAAACACATTGCACCTGACCCACACAGCAGACCATCAGGCCCAATCAGGGCTACCTAGATGTTTCGATTTGCACAGTGCACTTAAAGTCTTTGCAATACCTGCTGATGAAATCAAGTACGATCAGACCTTGATGCTGAGTGAGCCTCCACAACAAAGGTCTTCATCACATGCTTGTGCTTGTTTACCTGTATGAGATTTTCTGGGCTCCAGTAGACTCCAAGAATTCAACATTCTTGGAATATTTTGTTGTGATATAAAAGCTACTATTTGGAGAAAATAGAATACAGCAGGGATGACAGGAAATGAGAAAATTAATCATTAACTGCTGAAGTCAACCAATTAGTGGTGTAATTCTTACTGTTTAGATTCCATAATTCTGTATCGGTCCTCAATGATGTTAAAAATAATTAAAATGTCACTTCACATATTCCCTCACAAGTAACAAGAGATTGCATGAATCTGAAAGTGTTTCATCAGGGCCTGCTATGTAATGTCTTTATGGGTGAGATAAGGTCTTCATATTTTAATCATATTCCCATCTGCTGATTTTATTAACAAAATAAAATGTGAGTTAATAATTGTGATAAATAATGCATTGGTTTCAATCCATCTTTCTCAGTAACAGCTTTGTTGTTTTGTAATCATGCCCAATGTAGCTGGACCTTGTTTTATGATAATGATGTCAATGTGATTGTTGTGTAATTTTTAGCTTGTAGCCACCCACTCAATTTGGTATTTCACATTGCAGATCCTAACTCGTGAGATTCTTTACCATGTTACTTATCTAAAGGTAAACTCCATCAAAAGAAAATAATTCTTGGTTAGTAAATTCTTTTAGTCAGACCATCAAAAGCAGCTTTAGTTGTGTATGACCACAAATCCTCTGCATATTACAATTCCTACACACTAAAAGTTTACAAGAAATCTATCAAAACATCTATTATGCAATTTTTCAAAAACCTATAATTTCAAATGTCTGAAATTTTCAGGCAATCAAATCGCATTTATTTATATAGCACAAAATTAATGATAAATGATATTTGTCGCTTTTATTTATTTTATTTTTTTCCCCCCCAGAAAAAGTAGGACCTTGAATTTGGGCAATGTCTTCCACTGTATATTTTGGTGAAATTAACCTTTAATTATCATGGACGTAATAGATTTTTCTCATTTACCACTTGCATCATAATGCTCTCTTCAACTGCAGAGAACAAGCCTAATCCTTGTGCATATATACCTGCATCGTAATATGAGGGCAGATTGGTTGATTTATACTTTCTTTTATTTAGAGAACCCATCCTTGAGGAAAATGCATAGAATAAATTGACATTTAGGATGTTTTGATTTGTTTAACATCTGCATTGGTCATAACTGTTTATGAGAGGGGTGCATTTTTGTTTTTGTCTGAGCACCTGTCCACCAAAATGCATTAGCCTGGTTGTTCTAATTCTGATTGACCCTTTTTCTACTGCCATTTGATTGTTCCTGTCTATGATGACTGAGGGCAGGTGTGACTGAGAGGAGCTGTGACAAACACAGACACAGTGGCGAGAGCGCAAGATGCTACCATCATGTAAAATGGGTCTGAACAGTGATTGATGCCTTTCCCATAGCCAACAAAAGTGTGGTATTAGCGGGACTTAACGGGTTTATGAGCACTGCTGAATTTCTGTAATTCTTGCTAGCTAGTAGTATACATCTCTGTATCACATTTTTAAATACATGTTGTAAATCTTAGCAAGACACACAGGAACATAGATAAAATCATACATTCATTTGTCCATCTTCTAAGGCCTATCCGTTGCCGTATCACAGGAGGTGCTGATGCCAATCCCAGTTCACACTGGACAAGGGCGAGGTACATCCTGGACAGGTTGCCAGTCCACCCAAGGCCAACACACAGAAGATGGACATCCACTCACACTCAGACCTACAGGCAATTTAGAGTCACCAATTCACCTAAATATGCATGTTTTTGCACGCTTGGAGGAAAGCATGGGGAGAACATGCAAACTCCGCCCAGATATGCCCCAGGCCCCAGACCCACGACCATATTGTTGTGAGGCAACAGCGCTAACCACTGTTGTGTGGTACTTATACGTGATGCAACATATGCATTGCTGAATCAATAGATATATAACAATAGATATGTTCATGCTTAAGTCCATTTAAAGTTCATGTGCTGAGACAGAAAAATTTGTTTTTGGCAAATTATTAATTATTTCTTCTGTCTTCAAAATACATAAATAATACTGATACTGGTTCAAAGCTGTTTGCCTGTAATAGTGAAATATACTCAGAGGGATGAATGCTAAGACTCTATCAGTAAGTGTCCTCTCATGTATGGTTATAAAAATGTTTGAATGTTTGCTGTAGGGGCAGTGACTGCAGTGTGTGAGGTTTCCCAGCGTATCGAGAACAACACCTTGCACCATGAGAACCACCTGCAGCTCCGCCGGGTACAGAAACTGCTGAAGGGGCGAAAGACAAAGGTGCTGGCTGCAGGTTAGAGCTTCAGATCATATATTCCTTTCATCTCTTCCAAGAACCATCTCCATCTCCCTACCTCTTCCTGCATCCATTGCTTTAAGTCCTGTGGGACACAGGGCAGGGGATGAAATGTGGATAACTGAAGTAAAATTAGCAAAATCTTGAGACATTCTGAAGATATTTCCTGGATGGAATTCATTAGGCTGGTGCACGCAGTTAAAGGATTTTGCACATCAATCTGAGTCCACTGCATTAACGGTGTTACTGTTGCACTCTTCTAATTGAATTTCCTTTCCCCCCTCGGACTACCTTCCCTCCCGCTCATTTATTTCCCCTCTTCCACTGTGGTTCTCTCTCTCCTTGTGGAGCTGTGGCCCTTTTCTTCCTGCCACTCCCTCTCCTGTTGTTTATCTCCAGAGAACTCGGCCTTCTCGTTGATCCACCCATCCTGCCAATCTCCCCCAGGACCAATTAGAGCCCAGTCTCGTCTCACGGACCAGCAGATAAAAAGGAAGCCAGGGTGTGTTTTCGTGGTATGAGCGGACACACGTGCACACGGAGCCACGAGTGTGTGTTTGCTTGGCTATGCAGGCTGGCTTTGTGTGGGTATTTATGGATGTGTTAGTGTAGGCTGGGAGCGAGCACTGAATAGCAGCTCATCTCTCTAATGCCGATGTGGGAAGTTTCAAAAGCTTCCTCTCATCCGAGCTCTCAGGCCCTAGCAACTTTGCCAGCTTCCTTTCTAGCCAATAAAGCTTTGGTCCCCCCAGACAGACTTCAGAGCAGCAGCAGCACCACCCCACCCTGCAACCCCATGCCGACCCATTCCACTTCCTTCCCACCAAAACCACCTCTAATATGGGTAAAAGAAAAGCTCTGCCTTTTACAGATGAGAGGCTTGGAGCCCCTTAAACATATTAAGTAGCTCTGTAGGAGATGAGGGGGGCGATTTTGAGACATAAAGCCTGAATCAATGGGACATTGATACAGCAGACAGTCAGCCTGTTTCCCTGGGAGGCCACATTTTTGTGTCTACCAGCCTGTTCCTTCAATTGAAAACAAAGACGTTTCATATTTTCTATCATGTCCCACATTGATTTTTCCAATTTATGTCCCCTCATACCCCTGACTGTTGCACATAATTAGGGCCTGAGCAATTGCCCTATTCCATCCCTTGAGTTATTATTCTTCTGTCATATATACTGCCTTTTTTGGGACTTTAACATACCCCAAAACTCATGAAATTCTGATAGCATGTCAGGGTTGCATAAAATTGTGGCATTATTGGTTGCAGAAATGCACGTCAAAAAACGGCTCCACGGCACCACATTTTGTTGAGCCCTTCGCTTAGGATTGACGCACACGAATGAAAATTGGTACAGATTTGTATCATGAAAAGCTGCACAATAAGTCTCAAGGACCCATACCCTCACGCCAGCAGGAAGTCGATTAGATTTTTGGCTAATTTACTTTAACAAACTTGTACAGTACTTGTACACCCTACAATTTTCGTCCAAATTACTTCATATTTGCTCAGTATCATCTCAGCAACAGGAAGATTTTAGGTGCTTCATACCTGCTCTGTGTCGCGGTGAAGCAAGTTTTTGAGGTTTCGCCATAAAAAAGTTTTCAAAAATCTATCATACATAGTCCAATCAGGTCTAAATTTACCACACATGATCAGATTCCCTTTGAACCGAGAGTTCCACAGAGTTCCACCTACTGCATGCAGAAAGGCCTTTTCAAGTACCACGCCTCATTTATAAACAAACTCTGCCTACAGTTTTGATCCAAATAACTTCACATTCTCTTAGCATCATCTAAAGACCTTGAAGATTAAAAGCTATCTAAATCTTTTTCATCCATTATTCCTGGAGAACGTGGCGTGGCGCCAATTTCGATGTGTCGTCATAAGAGGAAATCCTCATAACTCCAGGATGCATTGTCCAATTTGACCCAAATTTTGTACACATTCTGCAGGTCCGACCCTTTTTCACATTTTCTCTGCACAGGAATGCAAGTCAAAAAATGACTCAATGGAGCCACCTTGAAAATTTACAATGTCAAGCCCCTACGTAACATGGTGAGCTGCACACAAAAACTAGTTCCCACTTTCAAACAAGAAGTTGTCCATTTTGATTTGAAATTTTTAATTTTTGGCCGATTTTGTCAATTTCCACACCTTTTACTTTAATAAACTCCTCCTGCAGTTTTCATCCAAATGACTTCATATTTGCTCATTATCTCAACAGCATAAAGATGTAAAACTATCAAAATCTTTCTTGTCCATCATACTTGCTTGGTGTAATGTTGCAGCTCATAACTCATAAATTGTCCAGTAAAGGTTTAAATTTGCCACAAATGATCAGAGTCCCGCCCTGAACAATGATAATGAGATAATGAGTCAAATTTGGAGCACCGCCTTCCAGGCACAGAAAGTTACTCTCAAGTCTCAAAATGATTCTCAAAGATGAACAAACTTCCTACAACTTTTTTTCCAAATGACTTCATGTTCATTTAGTATTGTCTCAAGACCTTGAAAATGAACCACTATTATCGCACACTACATCTCACCCCACATCTATCTGTTATTACTATGTCACACGCAGAGTACAACCTACTGGATGCAGGAAGTTAACAAGCCTCATGAATAAAATGGCTCCTCAGTTTCATTTCAATACACTGAAGATGAAAAGTCATTAAAATCGTCCACTACACCTGTTGGTTGTAGCAATGGTCGTCATAAAACAGGAAGTCCTTGCAACTCCAGCATACATTGTCCAATTTGCCCTGAATTTTACATGCATACATAAGATTCCTCCCCTGAACATCAGGGATGGTTTTTGCTATGGGCAATGTGGGTGACCACCCAAGGCACAATCTATTTGGGGGCATACAAGTGTTCACCCAGGGTGTAAAACTAGCCAAGACCACTTCTGATGAACATCTCTATCAATGTGTCAGTACTGAGTCACACATAGAGCGCCACCTCGTGGACACAGGAGGTCAGATAACACAAAGATTATCAGATTTAGATGATATTTACAGACTTTGTTCTCCACAATTGATTCTACAGCATGATATAAGATTGGTGTAAGTTCTCCAGCGCCGCAGGGTGGCCACTCAACAGCAATTCTTTGTTATTCCAATATGCATTGTCCAATCTGCCCCAAATTTTGCACACTTGTTCAGACTCCGACTCGGAACAGGTCCATATGTCAATAGTGGCTCAGACTCAGAGCTACCCACTGGATACAGGGAATCAGCTTCATTGTGCAGACATTGGACGATTTCTATGATATTTACAGGACGTGTTTTCCACATTGTATACTTCCATATGATGTAAACTTGATGGATGCTCTCTGGCATCACATAGTGAACAAAAACACATTTTGATGGGGGTGAGTCAAGGGGCCTACGAGTTGCACAGGTGTTTGAGGGCCTGTTTCACTGCTTGCTGCCTTAATTGTGTTTTTGTGGGGTTTTTTTGTACGTATGTGTTTTTGTCTCAGGTGTCTAGAGCTCAATCACACAACTAAATTAAATCAGGCATTAGTTAAGGGGGAAAAACTTGCAGAGTAACTGAAATGATAAAATAATCCACCTCCTCCGCAGAGGCGTCAAATTTCTTTCCTTTTTAAAATCTCAGTCTACAGAAAATCAATTGACAGCAATTTTGACCAGTGAGTATTGATTGAAGTCACTCAGAAAATAAAAATGCAAGCCATTCTCTGGTCCTCCATTTTTCCTCCTTTTATTTTTTGACTGTTGATTGACTTGGGAATTGTGTTTTTTGTGCAAGGACCTAAAGTTGGTGCCTTTATACTGCTTTTAACTCTCACCCAAGTAAATAGCAGATTCTTGCCAGTTTGACCCTGCCTGTAAATTGCTGCTAAATGACTGCACATAAATGCCTGATGCTTAGACTTTTTTACTGTGGAGAAGACATCTGTAAATAGGGTCAGAAATTGATGCATTTGGGGGGTATTTAACAAACTCTTCCTAAGGTGACTGAGAATGTCAATGCAAAACGTGATCAGACTGTCAGAAGTAGCAGGCTGTCGACAATTACACAGAGAGGAATATTATAGCAGAGTTGCATTGTATAAACCCCTCATTACAAAGATGATTGCACATTTGGGGTCATGCCCATTTGGTGCAGACACTTGTCTACAGAGATGGGGAAGTGGTCAGATGAATCATCCTCCATCCACCACCATATTCTGTGAGTGTGAGACGTGTGGGGCACACCAAGGGAACAGTAAAGGCTTGAATACTTGATTCTAAAGGCATCAGCTGGATCAGCTGGCCCTGATCCACTTTAGGGGCCTTTGCTGGCATGGTTGGTGTTGACAGATTCCCTTGGAGGGGAAGAGTCACTGGAGATGTGAGAATGTCCTTAGTGACTTAAGTATACATTGACATTTGCTCATTTATTAGATTCTTTTATCCAAAGGAACTTACAATGACTGACATCAGTAAAGCTTCTATGCACTAGAAGCCATAATTTGAGAATGTTCAACAAAAGGTTAGTTAGACTTGTAAGGGATTTGGAGAGGAAGTACTCTCTAAAGAGAGAAGGGATGTGCTTGTTCTGACAGGATTCAGGAGCTGGTTCCTCCATCAGGGGAGCGCACACCAGACCAGTCTGGATGAGAATTCCCCGTTTGCAGGAATAACGATGTCACCATTTGGAAAAATGCAGTGGTTCAAAAGGTGCATAGAGAATGAGTTGAATGACAATTGAAGTGGATGCTTTGGCCCCAGAAATAACTCTGAATGTAGAATTTGTGACTTGAACTCGATTCTGCTGACCATGGGTAGCTAGCGTTGGGTAGCTGATGAGTAGCCGAGTGGCATGAAGATGAGACATTTTTTCACTGAGCACAAAACTAGGCCTGCCACTTGAGAGTTACTTATGGGTTGATCGGGATAGGTATGAAGAGGAGATATTGATATTGTTGTGGCTGGGATGACCAATAGTCTTTAGTCATCGTCATCAATCTCCATATGAGTAAATTAATATCATTTGCATCCATGGTGTTTTAGTGGTCAGAGTCTTTCACTGACGCTGTGCTGGTGGCTGAGACACTTGATACTGGTTTGTTTTTTACTACAATATCTGTCTGTATTTAAAAAAATTTATTATGTTTGAAATACTCATACATTTTTGTGGCTTTTATCCATTCAGCAAGTGTTCAATTTGCAGTAGCCATTTTGTAAATGGTGCTGTGTTAAGCCCGAGCTAATGCCTGCTAACATTAGGCTTTTGTCAGCAACAGAAACAACAGCAGCAAATATGTATATGTCACTTTTGCTCCTTATCCTGTTGAAGCAACTAGAAAATTACATTTAAAAATACACAACATGACGTTTACAGGAGCATCAGCCTAGAGAAGACATGACAGGTCAGTTTTTCATGTCTGTTTTTTTGTAAACAAACCCTTTCTGATGCAGATTCGTGATGCAGATTGAACGAGATTGTGTTTATTTGAAAAAGAACAGAACATAGTGTGGATATAACAATATTCATTATTCTATGCTTTTTTATCATCCAGAGCTTATATCTTAAGATTTCCACAGTGCCCTATCTCTCTCCCTCCCATGTTCATGCACAAACAGTAAAAGAAGCCTTTTGACTTTCCAAATTCAGCAATGCAAAACCACACTTGTCCTCATTCTGCTCTCTGCTTCCGTTATTCCTTTAACTTCAGACACGTCAGGTGGAACAGGACCCTTTGTAGATCAACCTTTATTTCCTGCCGCACTTTCTCAGCCCCCACACTTGGCCCAGCCCAAAAGACTTTGTAGTAGAGCAGAGGTGCTCTTTGACAAGAGAAGCTGAAAGGCCTGGACATGGAGAGGAGTGCTTGGCACTTCCTGCGCTTTGAACCTGCAGCTGCCTCAAAGCAGCATGGATGGTCAGATGTAGGCAGGGGGTCTAAAGGGAACCTGGTCCACAAAGAAACACCTCATATCCGACCTCTGTGACTGTGATAAGGTCTGATAAGAGTTATGCCTTAAAGGTTTTGAAAAATTGTTTTCTTTCTACATTAGATCTAAATTAAAATGTAAATAATGAAGAAAATCATTGGGCAGGATAAATTATACTTCTTGACAAATTAATGTAATATAAAAACTGTGTACAAACTGTTAAATGTTATAAATAATTACAATAAAATGACAAATAGGATGACTAATGGTTTCCAATACCAGAATTAATTTAGCTTATTATTCCACACGTCTTAGGTGTCATGGATTATGACCACTGATTATTGTCCATATTATTGAACAATAAAATCCAAATTTGAACACTTCACCACTGAAACTGAAGCCACAGGAAAGTTGGTGAAGCACAGCACACATTTCCTGGTCAGTTTGAATATTGAAAGGAGCAAAGGGAGGATGCAAGCACATCTGGATGATCTGCACACTTGATGTCTACTGAGATCCGTCAGTTTCAGCACACTGGACACTGGCAGCATTCAGATGCTTGAGCAGACATGTAACACATAACTGCCCATGCATGAGGTAAAAGTTAACATACTGTGTTATCATTTAGTGCTACTATGCTAGTGTGCATTAAGACTGCTCCAGTGCAATGTGTATTTGCGAGTCTGAGCTGTGAGCTGTAAATTCATTAATAGTATCAGGACAGTCTCTAAACTAATCATGTCAGGGGGGATGCAGTTCTATTGAAACAATATTATTTTATTCCAAATATTTTACACGTAATTTGAATGGATAGCCCAATTAAATCAAATGTATAATAGAAAGCAAAAATCCTGTCACATACCATTTCCGGGGTTTAAAAGATGTTGGCATTTCCCAGGTGAGGAGGGTCTAATGAAAGAAATGTATTATCTAATTCACTTGTTCTACTATCGCACAAATGTTGCTGTTACAATCTCACCAGTTTTGTTTCAGATAGAAACATTCGATTTGATTTTGGCCTACAATTTGAGAGAATTGGAACCATATATCTCTGTGGGCTTTAGGAAATTGCAGTAGTCATTTTTCACTATAATTTTTCAAGAAAGAAGTCTTTCTTTTCAGTAGTTCCCAACTTGGGGGTTAAGGCAAACAAAGGTCCCAAATGCAATTACAAGTAGGCATCTGGCAAATTATTTGTCAGACAGTATATTTTTTTTGTAATAAATAACATAATAAATGCAAATATAATACTATATACAATACTATATACACATACACATTAAAACAAAATGTTCTTGGAAAACTGTCTTTTTTTTCCTCCCAGTAAGGCCTGTTATTGATTATTATTTATGTATATCAGTGATAGATAATAATGTGTTGTTATCAATTTTGCTGGGTCACACAGTATACATTTTTGGAATCTCAGTTTGATTATGCTTTAAAAGATTTATTCCACCGTTAACACTCAAAGGAAAGCAGATACAATAGACAGCTGATGAATTGACCTGGGGTCTTTCTGTGCAAAGTTTGCATGTTGTCTCCTTGCTTGCATGGGTTTCCTTCCACCGTCCAATGATATGCATTTTTATGTTACTTGGTGACTCCAAATTGTCTGTAAGTCTGAATGCGAGCGTGAGTGGTTGTTTGTCTCTGTCTGTCTGTATGTTGGCCTTGTGATGGACTGGCGACCCTAATGTGAGTAGGGTTTGGCTTCAGCATCTCCCGCGACACAGAAACGGATAAGCGGTAGAAGATTAATTAATTAATGCAGATGGTCAGTAGATGGAATATTCATGTAAATGTAAATGTTACTGTCAAATGTTTTGTTTGAAGTTTTTAGGTGTATATGGAGGAAAGAGACACCAAAGCAACGCCCACATCATTCATTCATCAGTCCTTGTATTTACAAATTGTTAATAATCCATAACCATGACATTCAGTTTAATTAAATAATTTCTTTGAGGTCAGAAATGACCTTTACCAATAGAGAATAGTCCTATTGGTGAAAATATAGTAGAAGTCATAGGTCTGTCAGTTAATTGTGAAAGAGCTTACAGTGTGTGGTCTCTTCAATGAGGACATTTCCCTCCCTTATTGTCTCCAACCTCAAATATTCAAAATGTCCTTAACCATGTGTGACCGAGTGGGTATTTACTACTTCCTCTTGAGTATGTGTCTTCAAAGGATTTTGAAGGCTCAAGCAGGGTTTTATTGATATCATATTTAATAGACTGATTACAACCACTACTCCAATCTCCACATGACACCTTAGAGAATCATGGCATGTCTCTTAACTGTTTTTCCGTTTGAGACCCATGGCATTTTAAAAGCAATTTGACCCCCGCCTGGCTGTGCCACTTAATCTCAGTAGGCCTGTCTGTGGCTGAAAATGTCCTCTCTAAGCCCCAGAGGCACAGCTCTGGCCACTTGGGCTAACTGCAATCACGGGCTACTGGCTGGCGCAATTACAAAAACACCCTGGACCCAGGCTGAATTCTCATTTTATCTATCCAAATGTCAGCCTCTTGCTTATTAGCTATCACTATGCTGCTGCCAATCATTGTTGGATGGATGATAACTTTCTCTACAGCCACACCCTGATATGTGTACCTCCCACTGAATACATCTGAGATTGTCTCTTGTCTTGTTTCTTTTATTGGAATAGATTTCATTTATCTTTTCATTTCAGCACAGCACGTTATTTTGCAATTGGATGTTGAAAATTGTTATTGATACCACTCACAGCTCTAGAAGTTGGAGTTGAAGAAGATTTTTAGATAAGACATCTTCAAGAACTCCACTTGTCTTTGTATATCACTTACCATGACCTAAATGACCAAATTCAGTGTTGAATCCGTTTGAAACCTCTATTGGATTCAAATCTACAATATGTCAAGATAAAACTAACTTCAGCACAGTGATCTCTGCTCAGCTTTTTCTGGCAAAGTTTGTAGGAAGTAAAGAGCATTAAGCTAATGTCCATAAAGTCACTAAATACTGAAAATCAACTAAGTATCAGGAGACAGGAAATGCTGGTTGATGAATAACAACAACAGATCCAGCCTTCTCACCTTTGCAACTTTTTCTTGTTTGTGTGATTGATGAATGATTTTCTGTCCACTTGACCTTCTGCAGGGAGGTGGTACATCCGTGAAGGCTGGCTGAATGTGGTTCCTCCTAAAGGTGCAGAGGCTAAGCCCAAGATGTTCTTCCTGTTCTCTGACGTGCTGCTTCAGGCTAACCGCTGCAGTCCACTGCATCCCACCAGTGGATACTTTACTGGCCAGCACATGTACCCCCTGCAGGACTGCACTCTGGAAAAGGTGTTCGGGCACACCAGGAGCAAAGGAGGTCTGCTTAGTGTAAGTATCAGCCATAGCTATCTCCCTGAGCTTTGGTCATTTTCCACATTTTTCAGTCAATGAGCCCCATGTAATATTGTAATAGATCATGTTCATTTCAGCACAAGTAAAAACTTGAAAACTTAAAAACTTAAAAAAAAAAAAAAAAAGTATAAAAATATAAACAAAACAGGAAGTGAAATAAATTAACCCCAATTTATTCCTTGAGTAGCAGCTGAAAACTCAATCAACAGCACACAAGGGAAACAACAGGAAATGGATGATTACATTCCTCTCCATACATACACTGGAAATCACTGAAAGCATTGTGCTGAACAAAGAATCATGAAAAAAATTAAGCTGTAGGTTTGAGTTGTAGAAATTTAGTTTTTATATTCCACATTTATGCTACTTTTAGTATCATATTTTAATGTGTGAACTTAGTCCATTTATTTCCTTGATAAAAGGTAGATAATAGACAAAATACCAGCAATTAAACTTCATACAGCTGTGCAACTACTCTGTCTTATTCAATCTGAGCATCAGCTGAACTACAGAATATGTGGTGTGGAATTTGTCCTGCTCCTCTGACAGTGATTAAAACTAGCAATTACTCTTGCCATCTGTTGTGAAGTTTTTTTGAAGTACCCCTAATTTCCCATTCTGGTATAAATTAATTTAAATAAATGGATACATAACTTCTGATAACTTATTTTGGGTGACCTATAATTTTCCTACCTACTCCTGACCGTTGACGTTGTTCCTGGTGCTAAAGGTGAGTATAAGGATAAGTGGTATAGACTATGGATGGATGGGAATGTCATTTTCCCTGTGCTTTACTTTAGCTTGTTTGGCCTCTACAGCTGGTCCACAGACATACACTGAGGAGCTGTCATGTTATCCCTGGCAACAAAAGGGAAAATGAGTCAGAACAGAGCTATATACCATATAAAAGCTACAACCTTTGGCACAGCAGAATGTCCACGGTTTAGGTTTGAGTGTTCGAATTGTGTCAGTGTCATGTTTGTCCGGAAATTGGCCTCTAAATTTAAAAAAAAAATGATCATTGGGTTGATTAGAAGATTGTTGGGTCTGCATTTAAATTTGTTGTTCACATTCAGATATAGACCTAAATCCATTGTGTCTAAAGTAGGTATAGTAGAGTCAATATAAAATCTTGTAGAGCCACACCAGGTTACCATAGCAGAATCTACTATCATTTTAGTATTCATGTGTGACAGAGTCCTTGATGTGTTCATGAGACAGGGGCTCATCTCCACTAGTTGTACTACTGTGTAACTCAGGAGGAACATTTTGAACAGTTGAATGTGAGGAGGAAAACTCAGAGTGTTGGGCAGCAGGTGGGGAGACATCTGTTCATGGATTTGAGTATACACATGAGTGAGTCATTAGCAGAGGCCTTATTTCATTTCCACTTGTGATGTATGTTTGGTTTGTCATACTCATGGCCTTGATGGTTTCTGCTGTATAATCTGCTAAACAAAGGTTTCTTGAGTGCTTTCTTGTCTTAATGAATGAAATCTCGTTTAGTTCCGCTTGTCAGATGAGACCCACATTACTTCACCCCTTCTTTTTCCTAATTCTTTCTAATCCTTGTTGAAGTAGTCCAAAAGTTGAACTTTTAATGTGTCTTTCCACTCAATCTGATCCATCTTCCAGGTCTCAGTACAGCTGCTGGCTGACAAATTGTGTCTAAATGATGCTGTCATGAAACATTCAAACGAATGAGTTGCGCATCATTGAGCAAGTAACCAAAGCGTTTATTCAGAAAGTGTTTAGTGCCCATGCAGCACAGTATCAATATTCATCTGAGCTGATACCTTCTTGCAAAGTGCTCTTTACTTGTGTTTCAAATGTGCTTCCCTGTGCTGCGCAGCGGCTTTGTAGAGGTTTGATTACTCTGCTGTCTACTCATACTGCTGTTTATCCAAAAACTGTTTCTGACATTAAGGCTTCTTTCACACAGGACTTGGAGTAGTTTACAGCTAGACTGTGACAGATAGCAATTTAATGAAACTACACAGACAGTCAAGCACTTATAATGAACACATTTTTCTTCTTACTGTTAATCTAATATTACAGTTAGTAATTACTTTTTTACAGGAAGAACATTCAGTTGTGGAAATAGGTTTGCTTGTCTATTCAGATGTCCATTCAGTGGTGTCTAGAGCAGTGCTGACATGACATCAATATTTTTATTTTTATTTATTTATTTTATTTTATTTTATTTATTTATTTTATTTTTATTATTATTATTATTTTTTTTTTTTTTTTTTTTTGAGTATCACTTTTTAGGTGTTCTGTGCCTTTTTTCAGGCATTAAGTGGCAGAGGCCAACAAGACGCAGTGAGAGTGGAATGACAAGCAGCATAGGTTCCTGATCAGAGTCGAACCCAGGGCACTGCAATAAAGTGGCATGCACACTAACCACTCAATTACCTGTGCTGCTGAATTTGCAAGGACATTGGGAGTGGTTGCTGTGGTGTAGTGGTGTTTTCGAGCCTCCACTTTGCAATTTAGCCAAATTTGGAGGAGAATGTGAAGGTGAGGAGGAGTGAACTGGGAATCAGCCCTGCTCTGTACTTAAAAAGTCTTAAAATGTCTTAAATTAAATTCACCATAAATTTGCTATAGGCATTACATTTCCAGGCGTTGTGTTTAATGCCAATGGGAGCGCAGTGGTTAAAGCAAAGTGTGTAGTTGTTTGATTAACTTAGTACAAATGGATTGCCAAGCAAATCCTCATTAAGATAACAATACTCACAATTCTGGACTATGGTGACATCATCTACAAAATGGCACCTAGCACTGTTCTCAAAAAAACTGTACATTCTTCATCATTCAGCCATTCACTTTGCAACTAATGTACCTTTCCACATGCACCATTGTTATCTCTATTACTGGTGGGTCGTTCCTCCCTTCATACGCAGCAGCTCCATCATTGGTTTCACTTTGTCTATAAGACAATCCCAGTAAAGACACCACTCTATCTGTCATCTTGTCTTCACTTTGCCCATAATAATTATCGCACGAGGTCAAGTGAATACATTAAGCTCACCATCCCAAGTACCTCTACTGTTTTTGGTAGCAACTCCTTTCGCTTTGCAGCAGCAATGAATGGAACATTTTACAAAACAGCTTTGACCTTTCATCATTGACTTCTTACCACTTTTAAGCTTAAAGTCCAGCAGATAACTGATTGTTGCTCTTCCTGATCACCCCAGATTTCATCTAGCCACATGCATTCATACACGCACACATTCCCTCCTTTACTTTATACCTTTTTTGTCATTCGCACGCACATATGTACATTCTCACACATACACAATACTGTACTTCTCCTCCTTCACATTTATCCTTCTTCCTAATACCATTGTTTATCCTGTCATTATTTGACAAGCTTGCATTTTTCTACTTTTTTGCGTGCTGGATATGTTTTTATGTCTACATGTATCTATATTTATGTATTTTTTCCTACTGGGGCCTTTTGGCAAGGTCATGTTTGTAAATGAGAATTAGTTTAAAAAACATTTTACCTGGAGAAAAGAAAGGGTCAAATAAAATAATTTCAAAATGATGAGCAAATTGCGTCACCATTACCCGATACAATATTGGATCAGATCAGTCCCAACTCTTTTGCATAGTGTGTGTGTTTAATGTGAGTAACATACAGAAATGGCATATTATGTTTGGATCTGCAGCACAGACAGCTGATGGGCCAGTAAATTATTTCAGGTAATCCCCATCAGGCTCCGGCAGTTGGCATAACAAACTGCCCAGCATGGGTTTCTATGCGAGTCTCTTCGCAGGCTGAGTGACATATTGTCATGACCAGGCCTAAGTGACTAATGAAAAGGCTGCTGATGGGGAGATTAGTCAGTGCTATATTATTTGGAGAGTGTGTGTATGTGTGTGGAGACCTGAAGAGTGTAGTGCTGTCTGCCAGCTGCAACAGAATCCCTCAGTTGCTGGATCAGATTAGGGTGCAGATCCATCTCTTCCGGCCCTCCAGTAAATACATCTTCCTCAAGCCTGTCGCTGCTCTCCACCAACTGGCTGCACATTATCTAATGGCAGAAATGGCATTTCATTAGCCTCTTATCCCACTGAGGCACAGATGCATACTCAATAGCATTACATGTAATTTCTCATAAGGACACATTATTGATCCTGGGCCCCTACCTAAGCTCAAAGAAAAGGGCTGTCAGCACTCCAGGGCCCTCATCATCCAAGGCCATGAAGAATTAAGGCCAAATTAAATTTGACAGCTGTAAATGCCATGGCCATCTATATGCAAAGTTTGAGGGGGAAAAAACAACAACAAAAAAAAATTTTATTAAAACTGTCTCTTTCTTTTTTCTTTTTTTTTTTTTTTTTTGTCTCTTTTCTCCCCCTCAGACTCCCGACATGTTTGCTGACTGTTACCTGTGGCTCGCCCAATTTTTTCTCTTCATTTTCTCGCTTTCCTATTGTCTGTCTCGACCCTCCTTATAATCTCCCTTCTACCTCTCTCTCTCTCGCCATCTCTCTCCCTGTCTGCAGTCTTCCTCTTGTTAATATTCCCTCGCTACTTGAATATTTTCCCACATCCCTGACAGATTCTCTTTGATGTATAAATAATCAAGCTAAATTATGTGTAGCAATGAGGCTCCATGCTCCGCTGTTCTTATTATACAAAGTAATTTCTACCTAAGAGGGTCAGATTTCCTGACAAATCCCTAATTGCCACATTCCAATAGAAGTAGAATGTATTTGTGAATAAATCAACCGCTGTCCCCCAAGTAGCGAGTGCCTAATATTATGCACCACTCAGTTCAGCCCCACTTACTGATCTCTGTAATTAGATAATATTTTTTATGATGATGCATTTGAAATCTTAATCTATTTAATGTATAATGAGAGACACCCTCCTCCCCGTGTGTAAAAATATCATGTTCGATGAACTATAGGCTTCTCTGATCTGTCCACATACACACAAATGATCAATATGTGAACTAGTCAACAGGCTGGTTTCCTGTGCAGACACTGCAACCACAGGTAAATTTGAAAGGCCATTTGATGTGGTGAAGGGCCAAATTTGATCCTCTGTAATAGCTTTTCCAAGTGTAATTATGCTGCTCTAAATGCCCCTTTTGTTTGGGCTCAAACATCTCCCACTGGTTTGTTTGACAAGTTCACTCCTTGTCTTGTTTAAGCAATGGGAATGAGAGAGTTGATAAATACTATTGACGGAAAGGAAGAGGAACCTGTCACTCTGCAGACCCAAGATGAGCCCACAGGGTATCTAAGACTACTGTCCAGCAGCTGGCAGTTGTCCAGTAAATGTGAGAGCAGATTCTCAACTTCATTTGTCCAACTTCTTTGCTTTCAGATATCAAAGCCTGGAGTGTGACAAATGGCTATGAAGAACAGCAGCAAGTTGTGGTGTGTGATGAGATGACAAAGAGAATTTTTTGCTGAATTCGGCCTACCCTCTGCTGTTTTGATTGTGTTATTGCAGTTTCAGGGAGGCGTACTCCCTCAGGGAGTGTACCTCAATGCACCAGCATTACAGTGTCATTGAAATTAATGAAGAAGCCTGCAAAACAGCTGTGCTGGTAATTTTTCTGTGGCAGGGCTATGGCATCCATTGAAAAATTGGCCATTATAATACAACAGGTGTCAATACACCATGAATTGATATTGACTTGCCTGACAATCAGGATAGAGTACAGAGCAGGCCAAAGTCACGTCACCTATTAATATGGGAGATGCCATTTTGAAGCCTCCAGTTTGCGTTTTTGCTGCCAAGCCATCTTAGTTTTTTGAAACCACAAAATAATCAGTAAATACAGTTGGAATAGGAAGGTAAATTACAGAACATGCATTTATCTGTTTAACATTTGTTTTTAATTTATGACTAATCCAAATGAAGAGCCATCTCTCTTTTTTTGTTTAGTAAATATAGGATGGATGGATCCTATATCTATTAGTTTGTTGGGCTGTATTAACAATTTAAGGCAGGTCTCACCAATTTCTTACTATTGGAATCAAAGAAAATTACGTTATGAACTTGCCATTTAGATTTTTATCAACTCAAAGAAGTGTAATTGGCCTGAGGGAATATAATGTTAATTCAGAAATAACATTATATTGGCTTTGCTTCAATATGAAATAAAAAATATTTTAGTTCTGCTTTATGCAAGCTGTAAATTACTTTTGACTTGTTTAATAAGGTGCACTTTTTTCTCCCTCTCTGTCTCAGTAAAACGAACAATCAGAAGTTGGTTCACCTCCCTGATGCTGTGTTGTCAGGAAACAGTAATCTGCCGACTGTAAAGGCTGCAGTGAAGGGACAAAATTGCAGAAAGTGATTGAACTCATTTAAAATTTTTAACTTTTTTTTTTTCTGTGATACATCAAGTATCTTTGCATTGATGCAGCCACAACAAACAAACCAAAATGTATATTTACTCCATCTGATAAACAAAAAAATAAAGTTAACCTAGAGTTCGTCGTGTTTCCCCTGCCTTCAGTTCATTCTGAAATGTTCGATTACTGTTGTATAAATAAAAGAAGCTCTGAGGAGCTGTGGTTTGGCCTCCGTATTGTTATGGGCTCAGATAAGATCACAAACTTCTTTGAGATCTAAAAGTGGGTCATAAGGTAGAGAGGTTGGGAGCTGCTGGTCCAACCATTACCCTTACAGTATTTCACCTCCAAATACACAACAGGCATCGTCATAATTTACCTCTTCCTAATCCTCTTCTTTATCCAGTTGACTTTCCCCAAAGCCAAACTCCTACTGATGTCCAGCAACCAGGAGGATCTGAATGACTGGTACCAAAGTCTGAGCTCAGCAATCAGGTTTGTTCCTGCTCCGCACACACACGCACATTAATACAGTACAAAGAACACATTTTTCAATGGTTCCTGCTTTAATAGAAATTACTTTCGGGTGTCAAAACACATAATGGTGGTCCTTGACCAATACAGTCCATTCTGAGGACAGTGCATTTCTGAATATCAACTCTTGATCTTCCCGTCAGTTACCCACATCTCCCACTCCGTCATGTATTTTATTTGTATTGTGCACTGCTACACTGCTGTGAAACTAATTCTCAATCAAGTATTCAAACCCCAAGATGCCATTTGTGTTATATGCTGAGGAATAAATACAGACTAACATACAGTTGAGAATTAATAATAATAAAAGATGATCCAGTCATTTCCTAAAATATGGAATCATAAAAATGCTTAAATATGTTTAGTTTCAGAGACAGGCATGTGTGTTTGGAGGGCAAGAATAGAAATTTAGTTTAATTTTAATTAGTTTAAATTAGTTTAAATTTAATTTAATCTTTATGTTTTGTAAAGGTAATATTCTATATATTGATAGTTTATAGCGGAGCTGCACAATGTGTAAAAATCTCTTCCTTTTGTTGGTCTTGTACCAACAAAAGGAAGGCGGCTTAATTGGTGACTCTAAAATGCCTGTAGCTCTGTGTGGCTTTGAATGTTTGTTTCTGTTAGCACTATGATAGACTGGAGACCAGTCCAGTATACCCCACACTTGCCCAATGTCAGCTGGGATTGCCTCCAGCCCCCCAGCGATCATTCTCAGATATGTGGTATAGATAATTGATAGATGGATGGACTTGGCCATGTTTATAAATTATAAATTAGAAAATTAGACATGTTACACTTGGCTCTTAACTTCAGCTGTTTGTGGTGTTTATTGTAATAATTCTATGTGCAGCCGTGTGTAGTGTGTGAGAGTGTTTTGCCTCAAATCTTAATAAAACCTTCACAGACAATGATACTGTACAATAAGCCTGTCTGCCCCCAGCATTGATCAGACTTCAGTAACTCCACTACTATGCCACCCAGGTCTAGCTCCCCCAAGGAAGGTCTGAGTCGGCCCTGCTATGCTGAGGTCCATGACCCTGGCTTGGCCAGCGAGACTTATTAGTTTATCACTGTGTAAGAGAGCAGAGGCTGTCAAAGAGCTCAGACAACAGGGCAGATTTTTGATTTTTGATTTATTTATTTATTTTTATTTTATTTTATTTTTTTATTTGTTTGTTTGTTTATTTATTTATTTTTTTTATTTTTTTTTTAATCTCTCTGTCTCTCTCTCTTTCTACCTACCTCTACCTGTCTCTTTCATCTACAGGGACTAGAAAAGTTTTGACTCTTTAACTCTCAATTGTCGCGTGTGTAGAAACAAATACTGTATTAACACATACGCACATGTGACTCTTATCCAAGGGACTTAATTAGGGTATAGATCAATGCTTGGTGACAGTAAGTGAATGGTGAGGCAGGATAACACCTTACCTCCAGGGATGTATTTAGGGCTAATGACAGTTTAACTCATACTTACTTTTCATGTACAGGAGGAGTAGAAGGTCTTCGGGCTGACCTCAGAGGATACATTTATAATATAATAGGACATAATTTCCTGATTATAATTTGTCAACTTTGTAAATACATTTAGGCTTGTTGCTGGTTTTAACAGACATCCCTTCATTGGGATTTTGTCTTTACATGAATCCATGTATCACTTTTGTTTGTTTTGTTTTGTTTTTTTGTTTGTTTGTTTGTTTTGAAATTTTTTCTAATATCAATAGCAGGTCATCATAGTAAGCTCTGGATGCTTTTCTTTTGAAATGCTTTCAAAACACTTGTGTTTATTGGCAGCACCTCATCTGTGGTTTAATAACTTTAATCTTTATTAATAATGAAATTATATCACAAACATTTCATAAGAAAGCAGTGTCAAAGAGTCTGTTTTGTTGGTTTGCATTATGACTCAACCTTACTCAGCGTGTGTTGACACACAGAAAGCTGCAGTCCAAACCGACCATTGTCCATCACAGAGACCAGCTGAACCAGAGACCAGTTCACACAACTGTCGACAGCCACAGCAGTCTGAGTGGCAGCAGCAACGCCAGCAGGAAGAGAAATGTGGTGAGTTATACGCACACACGCCTTTTAACACACACTAATACAGCGACAAACACCTTCCCAATAAAGGGCATTCAGGTTTGTAAAGCAGGTGACACAGATGCAGCAGACAAAGACTAAAATGATTCAGCCACCATTCTTGAAGTTATCTTTTTGTTCTGTTCCTTGCAAAATCATAAGATAAAAATTGTTTTCCCACTGATATAAGTATCTGTCCACAATGGCCAGGTCTGAATTTGTGAAATTATTTATTACCAGTGGATCTAATAACTGCACAATGCAGTGTCACTCGATAAACACAGAGAAGATTCAGCAACACAGAGACACTGGATGGAAACATGACAGCAGTTGTGGAGATATTTGATTGTTTCAAAAGATCATCATCAATCAAACCAGATTCTCCTCTTTTTCTCCAGACATGGACCCATATTCTTTAAACTGGGTCAAGGACTAAATCTCAAAAATATACAGAGACAGTATTTTTGTTAGGAGTTATTAAGGTTGTATCAATTATTGATTCACTGGCTGAGACATTGGGCCCATAACTGGAGACATCATTAATCTATCAGTTTGCAAATCAGAAACATAAACTGAGCTCAAACTTAACTGTTAAATCCTGTTTTATGAAGCTCGAAAACTGTGATCAGTGAATATTAAATTAGCTTCAACCAGAATGACTCAATAAATGAGGATGTAATATTAAACAATGCTTAAGGAAACTCTGAGCAACACATTTATTTATGTTTATGAATAATCCTCTTTTTTCCTGTGTAAACAGTAAACCATATATATATATATATACAGATAATTATAAATGTATAAATGTCAAGATTTGCCATCCCATGTCAATCCACATTCTTTCGGTCCCTCATCCAGCTCCTAAACTCTGTCAAGAAGGACTGTCTTGCTGTTTCTTCAAGAAGTTCTTAAAAAACATGTCTTGGACAATCTCTCACAGTGAATAGATGAAAGACTTAAGCCTAGACTGCTGTTTCCTGCTGCACTGAAGCTTTACTGATGTCTCTTTGGACAAAATTAATGTACAGTACACCATCATATATGGACCATTTTTGTTTAACACCAGTTTTTGAATAATGTCTCTCTCTTCCTCAGGTGAACAGTGAGGATGTTGGGAAGCTTCCAGTTCAGTTGGAGGGCAGCGCCCCCAAGAGGATGAAGCAGTGTGACACTGCAGAACAGAGGTGGGATAAGTCTTCTTGATGGGATGTTGACTAAGGACGTAGCTTCAGATGTTGAAAGCTGCAAGACAGGTGGTTTGTTTCTAGTTTATTATGATGTGTAAAGTTTGATCCTTGTATTCCACAGTGGAGAGGCGTCTTCTTCTGGCTGTGTGATCCTCTAACAGCCTCACCAGAGATCAGGGTTACACAGTGGATCCTGGTTGTCGTGTATGAGAGTTTCAGCCCATTCTGTTCCAACCACTCTGGCCAAATATGCTACACACGTTTACTCTGTCCACATCTTTCTGCCTTTGTTGTGCCAAGAGAGGTTTCGTTTGTTACTAACAGCAGCTTCAGCATCTGCTCATCACGTGCAATATATACTTTATCTATGTGAACTGTTTTAAAGACCAAATATTTGATGAATATCAGTCTGCTGCTTGTTGCTGATCTCCAGCAAACATTCAACTACTTATAATGAATACTGTGACCAGAAGTTCACCCTTTTCAAGGGTGAACCTGAATGCTCAATTCCTACTTGTCTTATCAATGGATTCAGCATGTAACTTTTCATCTACAAAAAAAAAAAAATCTGGTGTCTAAGGACAGGATAAGTGGCTCATGGAGGTTTTCTGATTTAATTGATTGTTTGTTTGAATTATGATAGATTGATTGATTGATTACCATTTCTACAGTACCTGAACATATGAGACGTACTTATGTCTTTTGTCATGTTATAACTAAATGAGCGCATTTAATCAGCTGCACTATAATTTAGAAATTGACATCCAGGTATGAAAACCTGGTTCACAGGCCTTCACTCAACATTTATGTTATTTATTTTAATCACATCATTTATCTTCAAATCAACAAATATTTGCTCCCCTTCTGCATAAGTCGTCATATATTTTACTAACAGTGGGTATTTTACAGATTATTTACATATTGTTTTTTGTGGGGGGTTTTTTATTGGTTACAGATCATGAATGAGGATGGAAATTATTATCATTTTCCAATAAAACTCTAAAATCAGGTAGTGTGGTTTTTTTCAGTGCTTTCAGTCAATAAATAAAAATTTTCATTTTTCAGACTTTGTGTTCCCAGAGCTTCGTCTAAAGCAATGGTTCTCAGAGAGGAATGTTCCTGGTGGTCCCAAGGAAAAAGGGGAATATTGTACTACAGCAATCTCTACTATATAGAATTCCTTTGCTATGTATTATTACACTATATTGATCAGCCATAACATAATAACTTTCATTTAAATTTTCATGTGCAATTACAATTTTCCTTGCTCTTCCTGCCCATCTGCATATGATAGGTAATTTTCCTCAAATGTTTCGTTTAAATTTCAACCTTCATCTCCTTTTAACTTAAATTCATACACAATTTGGAGTACATAAGTGTGGTGCTGAGGCTGAATGGTTCGAGACCTTCACAGTGTGATGTTTTTTTCATTTGTTATTGTCCTTTTGTCTTTTGCTGTGTTTTTTACTATACATTTGTAACAGTAGAGTCCTGACAGTGAAGACTTGACTGCCTCACTGCAACTCAGGTTAAATTTTCAGCATTAAAAGTTTCTAGGAAAGTGTTTTGGTAAATTGTTAAACACTGTAATGTAGCAGTCCAGGTGCATTAGAATTGCTTTGTGGTTTTTAGTGGTCCTTTGTCTGGAAGCCCAGAAACAATCCTTAGGAATGGAAGCGATGGATCCAAAGACCAGAGATCAGAGTAAATATGTCACACAGTAACAGTCCAGACAAGAGGCCTTGGCAGATGACAGCAGAAAGCTTCACAATTCTCTGAAGGCGGTTGATCTTAAACTGTATCTTTCAGGGCATCACAACTCCTCCTCTTTACACCAGTGTTCTGCTGATGAAGATGTTTTAAATATTCAGCACTTCTATATGTGGACTGCTGTACAGAGGAGGTGATTAGGTTCTATTTTAGAAGATGGATAGATCTGGACCTCCAAGTCCAGATCACACTGACAGATAACCAACCTGCAGTGCTGCTTCGCTGGCACTAGATGGAGGCAAAGCACCAATATATAGTAATGTTGACCCCTCACCCCATACTTGCTGTTATTGTTAATAAGACTGCCATCCATCTCCATCTTGAGCCTAGACTGTTTCTTCCACAAACCAAATTATGCTGGTTTATTTATATTTTGCTTTTGCACTTAGTCCCCCCCCATGATGACAGCTCTCTGTGTTGGCCCCTGATGGTCTGCAACAACAAGCAGTGCAATGGATGTAAAGAATGTAGAGACAGATAGATAGAAAGAAAAAAAAATTACTGTCTTTCTCACATTGTGACAAATTTTGTCTTTGATAGAATTTTCTGAATGTGTCTTGAAGCCTTGTCAAACATATTAGGAGCCACATAAAAGAAACCACACAATTCAGCACAATTGAAACTAAAAACTGAACAACGATAAAAAAAAAAAGGGACTGTTGAAGAATGCAACGGATAAACTGTCTATTTCAGTGTGCTCCCAATGGTTGTTATAAATGGATTTATTGTTTTGTAAGTCGTTTTCTGGGCCAGTGGAACTTTGTAAATTCTGCCTGATGGCAGTAGCTGTCAGGAGTGGTGAAGGGGGAGATGAGAGTGGCCTTCCTGATCAAATAGCGGTTGCATAGTTCTGAGTGGTGGGTTCAGAGTGAACCAGTTATTTTGCTGCCATAATTTGTTACACAGGAGAGTTTGGTTCTGTTGTTGGTGGTGAGTTATACTAGGATGAAATGCTGAAACTGCTAAGATAGACTGATTAGTAGATATTGATCCCCTCACTCACTGAGTAAATAAATAAACCATAATCATGGAATTAATCCAAGTCATTAATTGTTTCCTCGAGTTGAGATGTTTTGCAGTCTGAGTCAGTCAGCCCTGCAATACAGTGGAAGGTGACATTGGTAAGGAGACAATCAGCTTTTTTTGATCAATTTGTCCAGACCCCTTGTGTTCTTGTCTGCATGCTGCTGCTCCAGCACCAAAGCATAAGATAGATAACTCTTTCAAGTCAAAGCCAAGTGTCATGTCATGAATACCAAGAGGAGGCAAAATAATGTTTAGTCACATCTTGAATCCTGGGCAGCACAGTGGGAAAGTGGTTCACGCTGTTACCTCACAGCAAGAAGGTCATGAGTTTGATTCCTGGGCCTGGGGCCTTTCTGTGTGGAGTTTGCATGTTCTCCACTTGCTTGAGCGGATTTCCTTCCACTGAGGAAAACCATGCATGTTTAGGTTAATAGGTTGTGCAAGCTGGGATTGGCTCCAGCACCCCCCATGACCCAGACACAAACAAGCACTGGAAGATGAATGAATCACACCACAGTCCACAAACATGAGAGAAGTGAAACAGTTAAAACTCACTGTTTGTGAGGAAATTTCTCTTCAACAGCAGGTGGCCTGGACACGGAGAAGATGGATGGATGGACTAGTGTTGAGGACTCTTGGCGGGTCACCTGGTAGAACAGGCATCATCTCATTGTGGTTGCCATTCATTCATCTTATCTGTTTCCGGGTGACGAGGGTTGATGGAGCCAGTCCCAGCTCACATTGGCTCCAGGGGTACACCCTGGACAGGCTGTCAGTCCATCACAGGACTAATAATGAAATATGCCAAAAAGAAAAAAACTTCATTAAAAACTTGAATAACTGAAATGTCTGTAGTCTGTTTTGTTGTGGTTTGATTGTGTATGAATTTCTTTTATCATTATTTTGGTTCCTATACATTCCCATGAGTTGTGTCCTTCATAAAGATTAGTGATAATAATAATAATGATAGCAGTTAGAGGCTGCAGTCACTGATCCAGGCTATGCTGCAACACATATACAAATATCAGTAAGATATTTGTGTAGGCAGAGAAAAAAAGTACACTTTCCATGACATGAATAATAACTAGGACAAGAATAGTTTCATAACACCGGGTTATCACCTGATAATCAGTTCTGACTCTGACATTTTAGTGTTTCTCGTGTTAATTTTGATCCACTGTAATAATGAAAATAATGGAAAAGCTCATATATCTTTTGAGTTTTCTTCAGCATCATGATTAATAAACTGGCTTCAAAATGACAAAAGCATCAGATTTATTGCTTTAATCTAATGAAGTTATTCTGGAAATTATTATCTGATGGCTCCTGACCTGTGGGCCTTGGCCTATGCAATTTTGTTGCAAGTAGTAGTGGATATATATATGGATACTATTATATATGACTCAGCAGGTGACCATAATCCAGTCATACAAAAACATTGCCATGAGAGTAAAAAAGGCAATGAGCACATATGGCCTGTAATGTGGCCCCAGATTTTCTGTGTCTAAGCTGTTTTGGTTGACTCTCATTCTGCTTCCTCTGCAAACCGCCACACTTTTCTTCAACCCAGCTCAGAGTTTTCATGTCTTTCATGAGCTCTGATTGCTGCTTACCATGCTGGTGAACATGGCACTAAACTGTCATTTACAACAGATCTGACGCTACTTTTCCTTCCTCATACTGACTCTGAGACTTCAGCTTGTGTATCTGCCAATACTGAATGCTGATCTCATACCGTTTGAGGAAAAGAGCCGCTGGGTTGTCTGTCTCTGCCATTCAGACTACTTTCAGATTATACTTGTCTTTCCAGTCAGATAAAATACAAAACATTTTTGTGAAATTTTGTCATAATTGGTATAAGAAGCAGATAAAGATCCATACTAAGCGATGTGTTCATTGGCTCTTATATAATGAATACAATGTTAAATGGACAAATGTAATGCTAACTTAGTATTAAAAATTATAATATACTGTATAACATGTGGATATTGGTGAATGTTTTGATGATAATCAATTACTGAGCTTATCATTCACCAGTACGACCCAACTGACAAACTCCCCAAACACTTAAATAAGAACTGCCCTCTGTCCAAAAAGCCACTAAAATTATCTTGTAATCTTGTAATTAACAAAATAAGGCACAGGTTCCTTGCTGAATAAAAAGGACAGATGTGTTCTAAACAAATAATGAATTTTTATTTAAAATAGCAGGCTAAAAAGAGAAAAAAAAAAGGATTAAAGTACAACAAAAACCAGGATGGCAGTTAAAATATATTTATTAAATTTCTTCAAAATATATTTTTTTAAATGTTATCAAAATATTAAATCTGCCAAAAGTAAATTATAAATAAAGTCAGTAAATTACAACAAATGAAAAAAAAAAAAAAAAAAAAAGCTAAACTGAGGTCACTGAGGAAGGCGGTCTACAATGAGGAGGGCCAGGGGTGCCACCAATACTCACCACCTTTAGTGCAGCACATCAAACTCACAGCAAACTAGGTGGAATCAACACGTGTCCCTGGTGACCCTATTTACACACCGTGAAGGGACCCGAAGATAAGTGCCTAGCCTTCCTTCAGATGACACTTGATTTGCAAGATTACAAGGTTAATGAAACAGAAACCCAGTCAGTCAAAGCGAATAAAATACCAAAACAAAAGACAGAACAGAAGACAAGAAAACACAAATTATACAGGTTCACCATGCTGTAATAGTGGGATTGTGCAAGTCATCCTACTCACCACCTTCTATTATCTACCCTCAGAAATGGTATTAGTCTTGCAGCAACTGCAGTGAGGAATTAAAAACAAACCATAAAATAGGTGGATAAAACTCTTACATCTTCTAACCTGTCAAATACAGCACTTCACCTACCACTGGTCTGGGAGAAAATGAGGCAGAGGCTGAACAGGCCTCACAGCTGCCCTTTTACCTGTCCCTGATCAGGAAGTTGGCTGAGGGACGGGGTTTGGCCTGGAGCTGCATTCAGAGCTGCAAAGGCAGCACTCCACTACACAAATATTACAGTCACTTTGAATCCTATTAATTGAGTGGCCAATATGTGTTTTAGGTTTGAGTAGGAGATGAAAATATGTGCATCTATATTATAAGCTTAGAGGAAGATCACAAGGAGAAGGTGTAATAAGAAATAACCAGTCTCATCGGGTTGAAGGACCGAAGAGGGGACACAAGTGTTAGGGAGTCCAGACTGGACGGTGGAAGTGGGCCCTTAGGAGGAGACACCCCCACCCTTTACCCAGAAAGGGAGGAGGCATGGAGTAAAAATCCTTCAGGCGGTTGAACTGATTTCCCTGCTTTATTAAATGGCTGTTCCTGTCAGTGGACAGGATGGGGGAAGTCTATACTAATGAGTAAAGAAACCTGACAGCTACCATCACAGCTCACACAACACATGCACATTTTGCTATGCTATGACGATACTGCTGGTGCCTTTATTAATTGGCCTAGAAGCCATCAGATGAAATCACAGTGCACCATTACGTACTTTCTGTGTAGGACACACAGAAATTGTGAAATAACACAATGAAATAAATGCAATACACAAAAATTTACTACCAGAAACTACCAGAAAAAATTTAATTAAATCTGCTGTGTTCGTTCATGTTCCCTTCAGAGGAACTTTTTCCATTTTGGAGACAGTATGGTCATGTCTATACCTCACAATTGTGAGACCTCTACCCTTTCAGAGCCTCATTATGGCATGTCTTTCTGTTTTACTTATGAAATTGGCATTTCTAAAAACATCACCATGTCTTTCACATATTCAAATCAGCACATCCTCAGCAAACTGAATGACGATACAATGACTATTCACTGTATTATGGGATGGTAGCTCATAAAAGAAGAAAAAACACAGTTACCTTAGTGAGAGTTCTTCTCATTCTTTTGAGCATTAATCAGGAAGAATCAGCTCCTAAGCCTCTGATGCTCTAAATATATCATTGTCCTTGTCTCTCTGTCTCCATTATGTCATTACAATCAAATCAGATGGACTGTCCGCCAGCATGAACAAGACAAGAGAGTCAAACAATTTGAAGATTCAGAGACAATTGCCTGAAGTTTTAAGCTTTTGGGAACAATAAAATTATCACACAGCTCAAGGATGTGCTTCATCCCAATGATGAGGTGCAGAACAGGTATATTCTAGCCCAACTAGGCAGTTGTGTAAAGATTTGTGGCGTTGTGATTGATGAGGGTGACATTCCTGCAACCTTGGCATTGTATGTGGCGTACAACAGCAATTGCAACCAAGAAGAACTTAAAATATTTAAGATATCTTTACCAATTAAGAGACAAGATAAGTAGCACCGTGGGTTCATGCTGCCAATAGCATACTACTAGTGTGCTATTATGCTACTAGCACTACTATGAGTATGAATTTGCTTTTCATATACTTACATTTAAATCCGTATTATATACTTCCATAGTAGCAACCATATATTGGCAATCTGAAAAAGAGTATCCAAAATGAACTTGTAAAATTGGGTCCATGGATCATTGCAACCTACTTTCATATAAGTGAATCATGTTATTTATAGTTCTATACTAAACTCATCTCTTTGTATTTTCCTTAGAGTTCCTGTCAGTTCTCTCCTTGTAGAAGACCTGCAGTCTAGCAGGGATGAACATATGCGGTTTAATTCATGATTGACTGAGTAAAATTCCTGTCAACTACCAGGATAGTTGGAAGCAAACTTGCTGGTAATGGCTGTGGTGGCTAACCACTTCATCTTCCACATTGGAAATTTGGGCTTCTGGACTGGACCGCTTCATATGAAAAGGCTGGAGTTTAGATGGAGTCTCCGCATGAAACATGTGCAGGTGAAGCATTTGCCTAACTGCATATTTCTGAAACCTCCATCGCTTCTGGACTTCCTCTTTTTACATAACCTGGTGGTAAGCTACATGTTTATGTCTTCGCTATAAACACTTGACCAGACCAGCTGCGATATCAGAATCCACCTTTCTTTGGATCGACATCACCCTATCAAACTGCTGGACAGAGGAGAGGATTTCCTACTAGATTTCGTTCTCTCTGCACCGGCTGCTGACCTGTCTGCTTTAAGAAGCTCTAATAACCAACGACTGCACCTCGGATGACCTGTCTGTGAAACTTCTAAAGTTTGCAGATGACACAACAGTCTCCCCGGAGAACCATCACCTTGGTACAACTAGACTTCAACTTCTTGAACTAGCTTCCTCTTCTCTCTGGGGCCTGCTCTACTCCACACTGGTTTGCCCGGGCCAACCCCAAGCCTCCCCAGCCTATTTGTACATTACCTACAATCTCTGTATGCCTAAGAGCTGCTTTTGCTTCCTGCACTGCCATTCTTGGATTCCATTTTCTCCCCTTGGTTGGGTTTGCAACCATCTTACTAACTACCACATCTTTACTCCCAGATAACAGGAGCTCTGTCATAACCTTAGTACATTTAAACTCCTCCAATAGACTAGATACTGGGAGCTGAAGTATGCCTTTCCCATACAGTGCCACAGTGCTTAAACATCTCGGAACGCCTATCCACCTCCTAAAATAAAAGTTTATGAGTCTTTCCATTTTCTCTGCAGCAGATATTGGAATCTCATATACTGACAGTGGCTACATCAACCTGGGAAATAATCCAAACTGCAAACACCACAGCTTCAACTTTCCTGGAAGTCCTGATTTATCTATTCTATCCAGTCCCTCAGCAACATCCTTCTGAAATTGTACTACCTGTTTCCCCTCATGCAAATCTGCCATGTACCACTTACCTAGACTCTTTACTGGTGTTTCCCTAATTATTGGAATTTCTTCTTCATTTATTACAAACTTTTGATCACTTAATCTCCCTCAAATTATTGAGATACTTCTAGACTTACTAGGCTTGATTTTTAACTAGCCCACTTTAAGTTTTTATTAAGTCTCTCAAGTACTCTTTTCATACATGGCACCATTGTAGTTATATCATCCATGTATGCTCTAACTGGTGTGTAAGAAGCATTCCATTCCGCCACCTCTCTCCACCTACAACCCACATAGAAGCTCTACTAATTACCTCCATTGCCATTGTGAATCCTAATGGAGAAATTGTACATCCTGCCATAAGACCTATTTCTAGCCTCTGCCAATCTGTTGTAAAGCCTGCTGTACTTAAGCATAGTCTGATATTCTGGAAATATGCTCTTACTAAATTAACAACTACTCCAGGCACTCTAAAATAATCAAATGCCTCCCAAATAAGGCTATGTGGCACTGATCCAAATGCATTTGTCCAAGAATATGACATGCAAGTGTCTTTTCTCACTCTTGGCTGCCTGAATCTGATGTCAAATTATGCTAGTGTGCTCTAAACACCCTGCAAAACCTGGTATTCCTGCCTTCTGTACTGAGGTATCTATAAAGCCATTCCTTTCAAAATAACTTGCTCGTCTCCGTGAAACTACACTAAAGAAAATCTTCCCCTCTACATTCAGGAGAGAGATCATACAGAATTGACTCAAGTCAGAAGACTCCTTTTCCTTTGGAATATATGATATATGACTATATGATCAGGTGCGCTTTTATAGACCCGGTAGAGGACTCCATTTGGCCCTGGGGTCGAAGAAGCCTTCGCATGCCTGGCTACCTCCTCAACCTCCTTCCACCTAGGTGGTCTAACATCCATTTCCTGATCTATCTCCTTTAATGGAGGCATGTCAGGTGGAAGCCCAACTACTCTATTCTGCTCAGAATCTGAATATGTATTTCTCAGGTACTCTTCTACTTCTGTCTTTGTTGCTTTAAGCTGCCCTCCCTTTTCCTGGTTTAACAAACCTGAATGGGTCCATGTAAAATGCTGTCCTTACATATTCTTTCTTTTTCCTCTTTTTCCTAAGATATTCATCCCTTCTGAGTATTGCTAGCCTACTTCTCAATTCCTCTTGCAACACATTAATTCCCTCCCTCCCTTCCTCTGTAGCTCTTTTCCACTGCTTTGTTAATTGTCTTCCTTCTTTAACTGATTTCTCAATTTCTCTTTGCCGTCTAGACTTAGCTACCTGTACTCTTTCTATCTTGCACCCCAAATCTTTCTACACCATAGGAGTAAATTATGTCAGGGATTGAGTTTTGTTTGTGTTCACATCCAGTTTTTTATTGAAAATCTTGTTCTTGTTCTGCTTCCCTGGTGTTGATTGCCATCTCTGCCCTAATGTGGTTCACCCATGTCTTGTCTAGTCACTGTAATTAATCCTATTTTCTGTTTATTCCATGTCAGATCCTTGTCCCTTGATCACATGTTGTTGCTGTCTCTTGATCACGTTGATGTTATCTTGTTTCGTCTGCCTGGTTTCCTGACTCCTGCCTGTCTCTGCCTGTCTCTGCTTGTATCTCTGCTTTTCTACCTGTTGTCCCTTTACCTCAGTTATTTTGTAGTTTTTGGTTTCTTTGCAATTCAAGTTCACCCAGTCTGTGGGTCCTCATTCCCGCATCACCATCACCCCTACCCAACTGTGACAAAATGATGTCCGCCATCTTCTCAAACCTATCGCTTGAGTTTCCTCCTAGTCTGCTCAGAATTACTGACAAGTCCCTGTTGACTGTCTCCCATTCTTTGCTACTATTTGCCTTAGGCCATTTAACTCTAGCTTTCTGCTCCATATTTCTCTCTTTGACTGGCCTATTCACCTCAGTATCAGCTGCATCCCTTCTCATTACCCCCTCCTCTACCTCTGTGGCTGTGTTGTTGATATCTAGCACTATGGCCACACTGCGTTCGACTCTCGACAATGCCGCCCCTCTCAAGAAGAAAGTATTCAATCTGAGGAGGCTGGCTCCCTGGTGTAATTACCAAATCCGTGCCTTAAAGCAGACATCAAGGAAATTAGAAAGAAACTGGCGTTCCAGTAAGTCAGAAGAGTCTCACAGAGCCTGGAAAGATAGCCTAAAAATATATAAAAAAGCTCTCCACAGTGCTAGAACTTCATATTACTCAGCACTCATAGAAGAAAACAAGAACAACCCCAGGTTTGTCTTCAGCACTGTAGCCAGACTGACAGAGAGCCATAGCTCAGTTGAACCAGTGATCCCCTTAGCTCTAAGCAGTGATGATTTTATGGACTTTTTTGCAGATAAAATTCTCACGATCAGAGAAAGAATTTATCAGCTCTTGCCTAGTTCAATAAAAATCTCCTACTGAATACAGCAACACTGAATCAGCTGTGACGCCTCTTTTACATCTAGAATCATTCTCACCTCTGAATCTCTCAGAGCTAGCTTCTATAGTTTCATCATCCAGACCGTCAACCTGTCTATTAGACCCAGTACCAAGTAGCCTCTTTAAAGAGATCTTTTTTTTAATTGAGCCGTTCATTCTAGATTTGATTAATCTGACTTTATTTCTGGCTTATGTACCTCAGGCGCTTAAGACTGTGGTCATCAAACCCCAGCTTAAAAAGCTTAATCTTGATCCAGATGTTTTGGCAAACTATAGACCCATATCGATCCTTCCATTTATTTCTAAAATCATTGAGAAAGCTGTAGCAAAACAACTACACGAGCATCTGGATGGGAACAGTTTGTTTGAAGAGTTTCAGTCACGATTTAGAGCCCATCATAGCACAGAAACAGCGCTGGTTAAATTCTCCAATGACATTCTAATGGCCTCAGACAATGGTTCAGCCTCCATACTTCTCCTTCTAGATCTTAGTGCTGCATTCGACACCATAAATCATAATATTTTACTACAGAGACTGGAACATGAAATTGGAATTAAAGGAACTGCACTAAGGTTGTTCAAATCCTACTTATCAGATAGACAGTCAGTCAAACATCAGTTTGTTCATGTAAACAACAGCTCCTCCTCATGTACTGTAGTCAGTCATGGAGTCCCGGAGGGTTCGGTACTTGGACCAATCCTCTTTACGCTTTATCTGCTTCCTCTAGGCAACATTATCAGGAAACACAGCATCAACTTCCACTGCTACGCAGACGATACCCAGCTGTACCTATCAATGAAGCCAAATGAAGTCACTCAGATAGTCAGACTGCAGGCATGTCTTGAAGACATAAAAGTCTGGATGACTGCAAATTTTTTACTTCTCAACTCTGACAAAACAGAAGTTATTGTACTCAGTCCTAAGCACCTCAGAAAAATACTATCTAATCATCTCATCAGTCTGGACGGCATTACTTTGGCTTCCAGCTCCACTGTAAGAAACCTTGGAGTAATTTTTGACCAGGACATGTCCTTTGTCCCTCACATAAAACAAGTTCGTCGGGCAGCTTTCTTCCACCTGAGAAACATTAGGAAAATCAGAAACATCCTTTCTCAGGATGATGCAGAAAAACTAGTCCATGCATTTGTAACTTCTAGGCTGGACTACTGTAACTCATTACTACATTAATTACATTACTAAGGCCTTCAGTTAATTCAGAACGCTGCTGCACGAATATTAACAGGAACTAGGAAAAGAGATCACATCTCTCCTGTGTTAGCTGCTCTTCATTGGCTGCCAGTAAAATATAGAGTAGAATTCTATATTCTATATCCTTCTTAAAAAACACAGTTTCACCCAGTTCTAAGCATTTATACTACATTTACTAACCATGCTCTGCCAAAGTCTCAGTCTCTCCCAGTTCCTCTCCTCTCTTTCCCTGTCCTCATCCTGCAGGTGGTGACTCATCGCCATCCCATGTTCCTGCAACACCTGCTGGTCCCATACTTCATAAATTCTGTACTACAGCTCAACTCCATGAACTTCATGCAGCAACATGTTCCTGCCTACACCCCCCCTCCAATGCCTATGTCACTCTCTCTCTCTCTCTCTCTCTCACTCTCAACCCAACCGGTCGAGGCAGATGGCCGCCCCCCCTGAGCCTGGTTCTGCTTGAGGTTTCTGCCTCTTAAAGGAAGTTTTTCCTTGCCACTGTTGCCAAGTGCTTGCTCATCGGGGGATCTGTTGGGTCTCTTTAAATAAATTTATAAAGAGTTTGGTCTAGACCTGCTCTATATGTAAAGTGCCTTGATGTGATAATGTTATGATTTGGCGCTATACAAATAAATCTGATTTGATTTGATTTGATTTGATATCCTTCAAACTGTAGTTTTCTACCTGTCGCTGGATTTCATCTGACTTACTCAATTGACTTCTTAAATAGTTATGATGGATGCGGCCACACTGCTATTCCTTTCCTACACATCTCTTTCCTCCCTGATGCAGTCTAAGGCCTCTAACTGATGTTACTTTCTGCCAACCACAAGGACAATCCTGGAGCTTTTTTTCCCTCTAATCTACCATTTTTATTTTCTCCAGCCATGCTCACTTTGCCCTTCAAACTATTCTGCCCACTTCTAGTCATAGAGAACAGGTCCGTGCCCCTATCCTTCACTGAGTCTCATGTCCAACTCATAGTCTGATCAGTTCCAGTGCCTGTTACCATGTAGTCTGCCTGTGAGTCATCTTCCACCCCTGCTCTCGCTGACCCGGTAAAAATCCTTCTGTTAACATATAAAGCTCTTAATGGCCAAGCTCCATCATATCTCAGAGAACTCATAGTTCCTTACTGTCCTAGCAGGCCACTCCACTCCCTAGATGGAGGTTTACTTGTGGTTCCTAGAGTCTACAAGAGTAAATCTGGAGGCAGATCTTTCAGTTATCAGGCTCCTCTTTATTGGAACTAACTTCCAGTATTGGTCCAGGGGGTGGACTCTTCAGCAATTTTCAAGACCAAGCTTAAAATTGTTTGGGTATGACAGAGCTTATAGTTAAAAAGTGAAAGTCCATCTTCTCTTTAGCTATGCAGCTATAGGCCTAGACAACTGGGGGAAGGACTGAGCATCTCTCTCTCTCTCTCTCTCTCTCTCTCTCTCATCACCTCTCTCATTCTGCAGGTGGTGACTCATTGCCATCCTATGTTCCTGCAGCGCCTTCTGCTCCCTTATCCTTATTAACTCCGTACTACAGCATCCTCTCCATGAACTTCATGCAGCATCATGTTCCTGCCTACACCAGTTTGAATATCACCCTCTCCTGCTATTATTCTCACCCTACACTACATTCCCCCCACCCCACCCCTCCGTGCCTTATTCTCTCTCTCTCTCTGTCTCAACCCAATCGATCGAGGCAAATGCGCTCTCCAAGCCTGGTTCTGCCCGAGATTTCTGCCTCTTAAAGGAAGCTTTTCCTTGCCACTGTCGTCAAGTGCTTGCTCCTCAGGGGATCTGTTGGTTCTCTTTAAATAATTTTATAAAGAGTTTGGTCTAGACCTGCTCTATATGTAAAGTGCCTTGATGTAACTTTGTTATGATTTGGCGCTATACAAATAAATCTGATTTGATTTGATTTGATTTGAACATTTAAGCCACCCTCACCCAAGACACCAGTTGGGGGGGGTCAGTGTTTACATTCTGAACTGTTTAATGTAGTGCCTGATAGATTGGATAAATAACTTTCACATATGTATATTTATTTTAATGGCACATGCAAATATTTGAATGTGTTATGCTGCTGCAGATAAGTGCTTTCTTAAGAGCAAGACAGCATACAAGACAGATACAAGTAATAAAGATCATACTATCAAGCTGCATGACAGTCAATCTTGAGGTTTTCCTTATAGGCATATGCCATAGGTTGACTGTAAAAAGAGCCCAAATATATGCTTTTGGTTGATGATGATTATATTACTAAGGTGAATAGAAACCTTTTTAAACCAGCATGGATCAGCAGCTTTACTCCGAAGCTGTGGAGGTGGTCACAGCAAAGCTACAAAGAAGCTATATAACTCTAAAGATTTATCGTTGTCTGAGAGTGATAGCGTGAAATTTGACTAACTGGATCATTGTGTCCATTGACTTCATTGGTGTCTCAGGATCCAACCGTTGATGTTCAATCTTTTGCGCCCTCTGATGGTAAATATGTCACAATGCACCGGGGATCACATCATGTTTATTGTCACGGGACACGACCAAGCAGGAAATCATTTAGTTTGAAGGTGTGCAAATAAGCTCACATAGCAGGAAGAAGGACTCAAGGTGCATTCAATGTGTGTAAGGAAAAATCACAGACGTGGTTGTGGAAGGAAATATTGAGCACATAGGTTGTATGCGTGTTGCTACTCGGCAGTCTTTCAGATTTAAATATTTTATCATATTATCAAAAATGTTATCCAAAATGAGAGCTCATCTCCGTCAACTTTACGGGTATCTGAGACCGCATTACAAGTTTCTTCCAGGCATAAACTTTACACTTGTGGCATGAATCACAAGTAATATCATTAATAGTTTTTACTTTCAAGCTTTAATGAAGCCGCACCCTGCAATTCGAACCGTGATTTATTGGGGTTTAAGTTTGTGTGAGGTTTAATGTCCGTCCACCAATGAGAGTTGGAGTGTGATGATTAACAGAAACGTTCAGAGTGTACTTTAATCCCATGCATCATGAAGGCATCATGAGGTAATTTACTGTAAAGTGCGGCTGTTCTTTCCCCGCTAAGCAGGAAGTTTTGTATTCATCAAAGTCAGAAGGAGTGACAGGAGCGTTGTCGGCTTGTCTTTTCTGTATTTGGCTGAGGTTTAAGATAGATTCATTTAAAAAATTCTAATGGCTGACCGCAGACATCCGGTACATCCAAACTGAGAACTTGACATTGCATCAGGGATGTTTCTTCTTCGGGTTTTGGTTGTATTGTGTGCGCCACTGTCATCCGCAGTGAGTGTTTTAAAATGGCCACCCCTCAGATGCCCTCGACAGGTAAGCGCCGCTTGAGGTTCACCAGATGTGGAAGCAGAAAGGCGTCTGAACTTTTTACTGATCTACACTGTGTTTGTTCTGACTGAAGGCCTGTAGACGTTGAAAGGGGCCGTATTGGTGGAGTAGTAGAGCTTCCCAAAGGGGAGGGGTCAGCAAAAGAAAATGCTCTGTCCCCCAGGTCTGGTAAAACATTAATATGACAATTATTTTCCTTTCTCTCCCTGCCACAGGATATGAACTGCACAGTCACTACGAGTAAGTAAACACTGCTATTTCTAATCTCTTACTGTTATTTTTCTGTTTGTTTTCACACTTGCTGAAAGATAATTCTGTATTCTGTCACTTTCACGTTCACAATTATAGATGAGTTGTGGCATGTGATACTATCATTACCTACAATTCGTCATACATCTTGAAATTGAACTCTGTTTTGTGAAACTGAAGTTTTTTCCAGTAGTATTCCAGTAGGAGAGGCCAACTGTTTAATTGGCAGCTGACTACAAATGATTGAATTTCCAATAAAGAGGGCTGTTAATCTAGGCATGATTGGTTGGGCATGAAAAAGTATGATGTGATGTCTTTTTGATGTTTCCCAGCTCTCTTGACTGTGTGTGTGTGTGTGTGTGTGTGTGTGTGTGTGCAGGTAACTGCATGGACAAGAGCTGGCTGAATGTAGCTGTCTACACTCCCAGCAGTCCAGATGAGCTACAGGTGTCTGTGGACACCAGGCAGGATGAGCGAGGGCGCCTTCAGCCCGTACTGGTTGCTAGCTGGAAGATAAAGGATGATGGTAATTCTCACATCATTACACATAAAAATAATGTGTTAAATAAACCAAGAACAGAGATCAGTGAATATGTCACTGTTGAGACTTATTGTATTCCCCACAAATAAGGGAAAGGAAAAATATTTTCCCTTATTTCTGGAGGATAACACTAAATCAATGTAAAACACAACAAAGCAGCCTATCTAATCAGATTCTGATAAAGACTCACCCTAGTCAAAAGTTTTAATGTTACTGTTGTAAATGTTGGACAAAACAGCCAGACCATGTGTCTCTGTAGGCAGCATCCGTTATCTGAAGGCCACTGAGCTTCATGTTCTCATGATGTCTACCAACCAGAACCTGTGTGTCCGATATTCTCTCAAAGACCCACTCTTAATGAGAAGCCCATCAGGGGAAAAGGTTGGTGGTTCAAAGTCACCTGTTCAGAATTTTTAGATTAGATAAATTGAATAGTTTTTATTTTTCACTTCCTGACTACATTTTTATGCTATTATTATTTGTTAATTAATAATGTTAATTAAACAGTAGCTGATATTTAAAAATGTGACAAAGTTTCATAGATAACATCCAGGACAGTATTCCAAACTCACTGTTTTGACAATTCTGATCAATGAACTTTGTATGTAAATATCAAACTGTACTGAGATTAGCAGATCAAATTGTTAAAGCAATGCACCAGATCAACATCAGAGAGAACACCCAACTTATGTGGATAGCCTCTGTGAAAATTTATCAGGCTGTTTCGTGTTTTCAGTGGTCATTCTCAACTAACATGGTGGTGTTGGACCCTGGTCAGCACTATAAGGTCTCTGTATTCAATATCCCCAAACCTGAATTGGATCACAGCAGCTACGACGTCAGTGCTACCGTGGTTGTTCCTAGTGAGTTGAAGTCAAACTTTTGCTTTTTGTTGTTGTGGATTAAGTAGAACAAATAACAAAAACATTTAACTAACTAAAACATTTAAGTAACAGTTAGCTTCACTTACACATTAATATGATGGATTAATGTTGAAGAAAAAACATAGCCTGCACTACTCAGCAGACTATGTGGACACTCTCAGACAGTTTGAGAAACACAACAAGAAGCAATTTTGTATTTTGGAAAAGTTTGATTTGGAGAGTAAATGAACACTATTTTAATACCAAGACTCCACAGTGATTAGATCCATTCATGCAGATAAATGGCAGCTTTGTTTCAGGTGTAATAAGCAAACTAATGACATTTAGTTTCATCCTCACTTTGTACTCAATCCTCTTTTGTCTTGATGTTCTCTGATGTTTTTTTACTCAGATTGTCATGATTCCAAAATGCAGATGACCCAGTTTTGCATAGATAGAGGTGAGTCACTGATAGTGTGGAGTCCAGTAACTTCAGAATAAATCACACAAAGCCTTATTAACATGATGTCTTGCCACTGTGCCATAGGAAGTCTGTGGAAACCAAACATCAGTCTGGCTGAGAGCTCTACAGTTGGGGGAAGTTCTGCTTTGGCAGTCAGTTTCAATCCTGATGAACTGTGCCAGGAGTACTGGGTTATTGTTCAGTGTCCCTCTTTTGAACAATATGTAGACCGTGTATACAAGGTAAGGTCACATCATATGGAGCATTCCTCTGTATTGGAAGAGTATTTGTACAGTATGCTTTTTCATACAGCAGAAGATTGCAGTTTCCTTTTCAGTGATGTGACCCAGAATATGAGAATTTGAGCTCATTACAATATCCTGTGTGTTTATTTTGTAAGTTAGCCTAGTTTTTACCATATTTTTTAGATTTAGTGTGGGAAACTTCTTTTTTTGCAGCATGTTTCTGCTGAATGCGAACAAGACTGCTTATCATAATTACAAACTAATTCAGTACATGCAGTTCCATTATATTATTTACTTTGCTTGGTTTTAGTTTCACTCTAAAAGTGAGACTGTTTTTTTTTTTTTTTGTCAAATAAGTCAGGAAATTGTTGGGGTATATATATCTTCTTGTGAATTTTCACACTTCAAATAAAACACCAAAAAAGTGTTAAATATATATATATAATATAAATATATCTTTAAATGTTGCATTGTAATAATGAAACAATTTACATGAAAAAATCCTCTCTCCAGGGCAATCACACTACTATGACTGTAACAATTAGCCTTGATAAGTGGCCTAGGTCCTGCTGCAAGTTTAACGTTCAGGTAAATCTTTTCACATCTGTTCTGCATAGTGATGTTTGATCACCTTTGACCTTCATGTAGACCTAACATGACTTTAATTCTTCACTGCAGATCAAACCACTTTTCCTGCAATGTGGCCATGACTGTGAACGCCGAAGTGCAACTCTGGATGTTTGTCGCGGTACATTGTCAGCTAATGGCATATCACTATCACTACTTCCTCATAATTTTTTTCCACAACCTCCACAATAAACAGAAACAGCTTTGCAGACATTTGGTTATAAATTAAGTTACAATTGTACCTTTATGATGTGAGGGTAAGCAGATGCTGTGAAATAGGTTTATGGCCAAGAACTATCAGAGTCAACATGAGCATTTTTGCCAAATTTTAGGGCTTTATCTCCATAGTACCCAATGAAGACACAAGCACCTTGACCTTTAACTATTAAGAAATTTTGTGGCCAAACCACATGTAAGCTCTGCTTACATCAAAATAGGCTGACTAAATCTGGCTGATCAAGACTTGTTTTGGGGCCTGATAAACATGGCTTAGATTGGATGCCCGGGGAAGACATTTAACTTGATCTGTTGATTGTGGTAGATGAATCAACAGTGATTTAGACAAAACCATGGGGGACATGTCTGCAAGAAATTAATGGTAGATAATCCAACATTCTTACGAATCAAATAATCAACATTGGAAATCCAAGACACCATCACAACTAACATGACTTAAAAAAACATTATGGGATGTCTTAAGGAGAAATTTAGGCATATAGTTGTGATATGCTAAGAACAGTTAATGCTGTAAAAACTTGTATTATTTAATCAATAAACTGTATTCTGTTTCTCACAGTAACTCCACCAGATTCCCCAGACGATCTTTCTTATATATTTGTCATCGTCGTGGTGCTTATGTCTGCAGTGATGGCAGTTGTTATGGTTGTCCTCTGCAGGAATAAAGGTTCGTCAGAAACACAATGCATTTTCAGTCCTAGCACCATTGAGTTCTAACTCTTCTTATGTCATGTGGAAAAAATGGTTCTCCACTAATAGCTAACATCCTGTTGATCTGTGTTCATGTGTGCTGTCAGGCAAAGTTGGTATGACTGAAGACAATGTGGGAGGAGAGAATCAACGGCAGATCATAAAAACTCCCAAAGTGTTGGTCATCTACTCCCATGACCACTATCTCTACAGGGATGTAGTGCTTAAACTATGTGCCTTCCTTCAGATCAAGTGTGGCACTAATGTTGTGGTCGATTTACTAGACTCAACCTCAGTTGGCATGGTTGGTCGAGTCCGCTGGCTTGAGTGGCAACGGCAACAGCTTAAAAATCCATCTGACAAAATTCTGGTGCTGTGCTCAAAAGGCGTCCAGGCAAAGTGGAGAGCTTTGTGCGGTCAAGGCCGAGTTACACTGAAGGAGGACGTTCTCTCCCCTACGGATGATATGGTCACACCCTTTCTCCACCTCTTCCTACCGGACATGCACCAGGCAGGCATGCTAGGGAAGTACATGGTGGCTTATTTTGATGACATCAGCAGTGAACAAGACATACCATCAGTTTTTGACATTGCAGTAAAGTACAAGCTCATGAAGCATTTTGAAGAGCTGTATTTCCGCATTGCTGACGTTGAAAAGTATCAGCCGGGTCTGGTGAACCACATCAAGGGCATTGGTGGAGAGGAATACTTCAACTGTAACTCAGGCAGTGACCTGAAGAATGCCATTGAAATTTTCCAAGCCTACCAGTTGGAAAATCCTGATTGGTTTGAGAAGGAGTGTGTGCACAGTGAAGAGGAAGTCATGACTGAGGCCAACCTGCTCATTCATGACCTGCAAATCCCTCCAATATTAGAGTTTGTTCCTGCAATCAGAGATGGCCCCCCTGTTCACATCAATGAGGTAGAAGTCACTGAAAATTGCAACAGCGTTCATGTAATTACACCTGAACTGAACCCACAAAATGAATTGTCTTCAGCAGTGGAACTTACACCGATAGTTAACCATGAGCGCAGACATCAGTATCCATCAAACCTGGATCATATCTTAACAGATAACCTTTATCATCACAGCCTCACTTCAGAACCAATCTACAGAGTTGAACCTGTTTTGAACAAGCCACCAACACCAGCAGAGAACTTTTTCTCCCTTCAGGAAGAACCACCATATAAAATTCCCACTGAGGACGATGAAGAAGACTTATTAATGCCTAAAAGCCCGCTCTCTTCTCATTTGGACCTGAGACGCCTGGTTCTACAGCACTCACTTGACTCACAGTCTACAGAATACTCATGTGTTAACATGCACAGTGAATACAACCCCATATCTGAAGTCAGCCACTCCCTCCCAGAAGAAATGGAGAATATCGAGGTACTGGAGTCCACTGGAAACAAGGGTCCAAACAGTGGATCTGATCAAGGCTACATCTCCAAAATTTCCTCCCAGCATGAAGCACCTTTCAAAGAGGATCCAATGATAGCTCTGGCAAGGCTGCAGGAGGAGTTGTTCAAGCAGAATCTCAGGTCATGAAAGAGAACTGATGCTTACAGTCCAAAGTCCTCTGTTTGCAATAAGCAATCAGCACCAAAACTTTAACAAACTTTAATGATTCAGTTACATTACATATTAGTATGTTAATGTCATCCCTGTATGGAACAAAAAAAAACAATTGCTGGTTAAACATCCATCTTTTTATGGAAAGGAGGAGATATACCATCCATCCATCTTCTACCGCTTTTCCATTTCTGGGTCGCATGGTGCTGGAGCCAATCTCAGCCAGTGTTCCAGGTGAGAGGCAGGGTACACTCTGGACAGGTCACCAGAACATCACAGGGCCAACACACAGACAGACAGAGACCAACAATCACTCACGCTCTCATTCAGACCTATGGACAATTTAGAGTCACCAGTTAACCTAGACATGCATGTCTTTGGATGGTGGGAGGAAACCCACGCAGACATGGGGAGAACATGCAAGCTCTGCACAGAAAGGACCCAGGGAGGGAACCAAACCAAACCTTCTTATTGTGGGGCAACAGCGCTAACCACTATGCCACCGTGCTGCCCCAGGAGAAGTACCAATTGAATTAAATTATTTGCACTACTTTTTTTGACAGCATCTCGTGATTATGTGTTTTTAAAACTAACTTTGTAGCTCCAGCTCACTGAAGTCAAGTGTAGCCATTGTGTTTATGTGTGTGTTAATGTAAACTTAATCAACTAGAGAGGTTAATGGGGCCAGACAACTCATTTATATATTGACATCAACATCAATATAACTGACATGTCCATTTCTATGACTGTTGAAGGTTGTTCCATAAGGTAACGACAGCCTGTCTGTCTGTCTGGGACATTAGATAGATAGATAGATATAACCTTATTGAGCCCCAAGGGGAAATTCACCAATGATGTTTTAAATGGTTGTGTTTGTGAATTGAAGGAAAATGCTTTTGATGTGATCTTATGTGTTCCACATTTTAACTTCATGAAAGTGTTCCAGAGGCTGATACATTAATATTTATAATATTTTTATTGCTTGCATGGGAATGGCCAACTTTTTATTGATATTTATCTTCATTGATCTCTAAATATCTTGTCAAATACTGAATCCCCCAGCACTTTTAATTCAGGGTCAATCAGTGTCTTGTATAATAAAATAATGTATAATAAATCAACAGCTTCCACAGTACTTCCCTTCTATGACTCCTTCATGTAAACAAGTTTAAAGGATATATCCCACAAATTTTGTGGTACAAGTGTTCTCACTTTATTGTGTAGTAGACTCCTGATCTCACTCTCTAATGTAATGCTCCAGTCCAGAGAGGGGGTGCAGATGTCAGGGCATGACTGGTAATGGGTCAGTTGAAGAGTCAGTTGAAAGCATTTTGCTGCTTGCACAATTTACTGCAGATGACAATGTTCTTTGTGTGTTTGACTGAAACAAGCTCAAAATAATGATAATACTTTCAGTTGCCAAAAGTACGACTCATTTCTCCCTCTTCCTCCATGTAACACTGGTCAACAACCAACACCCTCCCGAGTATGGACCAAATAATGTCTGAAACCTGTGTGATGTTGACATTACCATTACGGAAATATGAGAAGCCATAAAACAAATCCAAATTGAGAAAAAAACAAAAACTGCATCTGAGAGAGAGAACCCTTTATTACACTGTTGTTTAAAAATAGGGGAAGTTTGTTGAAATAAGATACAAGCCTTTAATGTTGGCATATATCTTGTTATTTAGCAAAGCATCAATAACCTGAGTGAGGGTCATTGATTGGTGTTTTGCTGATTTAAGCCGTCAAACACCTCAGGTGGCTCAACAGCAGCTCTAGCATCCTCAATCTGCCCCCACTGACCACCACCCAACTCTAAGCCGTTCCTTCAGCTGCCATTGAGATTTCCTGTCTGCCAAGCTTTACTGGCATAATAAGAGGACATGCTTGAGGTTTGCTAACTGTCCACAGAGTTTGCACTTGGGGCTCTCTGCCCCAAGGACATCATAGACAGAACACAGCAAGAACTTTAGCTGGTATCATTCCACACTTGAGATGTCCTGCCAAGTCAGTGCCCTTACTTGTGCTCAATCCCACTTTACCCAGCTGCCCTGTTTCTTTATAGCTACAGCCCTTACATGATGGGTTTCCTCCTCAGTCTTGCGGACCTCCCTTTGCACCATTCTCCGCTGCTCTCTTGGGTCAGCTTGTTCTCATGGAGCAACCCTGTCCAAATAAATATTTTGCAAATATTTAAAAACAATAAAACTAATATTTTGTTCCCCATAAAAATATCTACTGCAAACTTGAAAACATAAGATAAAACATAACATAAAAGTTGTAATTGTAAAACTCTTAAATTACAGCCATATTAGCTCCACAAACAAGACACATGGGTTTATTGGCAATGTCAATAAATATATACTCTGCCCACCTGTTTTGAAGGTTGCTGTTTTCAAAGTCCTTTTTCCCTTCCACCATTTTTAGAGGCTAGCTTAAATGTGACGGTATTGTCAATTGGAAACATCCACAGCCTGATTGGTGTGTCATCAGGAAAGTGGGAATTTGGGTTCTCGCAGGTAGCCTATTGTTTGGCATGGCAATTATTGCACTGTTGCCAGGCCATTAAAATTTGACAAGTGAAATGATCTTGCAGGCCAGATATAATTGTATCCCAGGCCAGATGTTGCCTGTGGGCCTTGAGTTTGTCATATGTGGTTTAGATGATTTGTGCAGCTGAGTGGGCTTGCTGCCCTTTGTTAGTGAGTGTTGTCCTGTGTTGTCCTGTGGATTTATTAAGTAGCAACCAAACCATGTTAGGATGAATGTTGAAAGCGAGTCCTGCTACGTCTTGCAGGAGCAATGTAGCAATAAAATAAAATAAAAAAACTAGTTCACAGCTAGGAGCGCAAATAGCTACAGAAACTCTGGAGGGCATAAAATACAATCTGAGGAGCCAACAACGAGAAGAGTAGAGACTGGGACTTAAATACGGGGATAATTAGACTCAGCACACGTGCACCGCATCCAGCCAGGACACAGACACAAAAAGATGAAAACACAGGAAACAGAATGTCACAGAACTTCAAAATAAAAGCATGAACCGGAACCATGACATTATATATTCAGTGACCACTACAAACAGATTTGACACTGCAGCCGCACCAACCCAGTGTCTCTCTATCTCCCCTGCTGCTATTTCTTCTGCTCGATCTGTGTGCATCTCCACTACTCATATCCTCTGCTATCACTGTAACGGGTGACATTGGAACTAAACACTAAGCCCTTTATTGGGCAATGACTAATATGGTAACATCTCCGGGAGTTACCATAAGGGAGTGTTCCAGGACTTGTAAAGACTTGTTACCACTATTGTGGCGTGTATAAGGGACAGACAAGAATCTGCATACAGGCATCTGATAAAAGTCTTCAGTGACAAAAGCAGCCTCCTACTGAGATTACATTAACACCTGACCGATAACTCATCTTTTATTTATATATTTTTTTACTAACTCACTCTTGTATCCATCTGTGTCTGTTGGGTGTATGTCTCGAGGATTCATGGAGCCAGTTTGACAGTAAGACAAGCATATACCTCCTCCCATAGGTATGGAGTAACTCTGCAGCAGATCTGAAGACATATGAGTTCATTAACTGCATAAATATATCTTGTTAAATTAAGATCAAAGTACAAATTTGGCAAACGGTTCTTTGAGAAAATTAACATATGTCAAACCGGTGACATTTCCTAGTGTCTATGCATGGGTGAATATGGGCATTTTGTTTGCTTTACTCCAAGCCCTGCTGGTCAGAATCACGCTCCTGCTGTTATGCCACGTACAGAATCCTTCCCCTGAGTTACAAAAGAACAGTCCTTGTACTTCCTTGTGATTTCTTTGAGAAACCTGTCACTTCACAGATGTGACATCTGTTTTTCGGTCAATGCAACACAGCAGAAACAGCATGTGTCAGTATGTGCAGTTTATTTCTCATTTGAATGGCAGATTTTTTATTTAAACAGAAATATTGCAGATTCATGTTCATTCATCTGTTATTCACAGGGGCACTTCCAGGGAAAATTACACTTAGTAAATCAGGGGTATCAAATATTTTCCTTTTTTATCACTTCAAGTATTCAGCTGGATCCTCAGAGACAAGTTAAAATTGTTGCAGGATTGAAGTGCGTGCTGTGTCATGAGGTGAGTAGTGTTCCCCATTTACAGCTGTCCTAAATAATCCCCTTGAAATACCTTAAATAGCTTCGGCCCAGAGCCTGATCAGAGCTTTAAAAGCCCAATTTGAGACTGAGGGATCCAGATTTTAGAACCCAAAGTCAACTAAAGTTCATTAATAAGGCAATACCAAAATCCTTTTCATGTGAGTGCAGGGAAAGAACAGAGCTCACTGTTGTCGGTGGATCCGAGGTTGTCAACAAAACAAAGAGGCAAGTAGGTCCTGTAGAACTGTGCAGCAAGTTAATGCTAACATCACACAAAACAGGTTTTGGAATGTGTTTTTTTTTTTTTTTTCAACTTGTGCTTCTCTTTCAGGAGACATCTGAAACATCTGAAACATTCATCTGAAAAAACTAAAATAAAACACTGTAATGCTTCACACTAAAGGTTAAAAAAAGTGTAATCTTTGAAGTATTGAAAAATGAAACAGATGGTGGCACATATTCTATTAAAGGGCTAACTTATGTTGAAATATACAGAAACACATTTTGAGACTCATCAACCCATGCACTGGAGGTGAATCAAGGAACATTCATCCACACACTGTTGCTGAGAACAAAGGACACAGATCATGGTGAAGCTCAAATGTTACACAAAGGTGTCCAGTGTGGATATAACGAATGGCAGCCTGCCAGGTAACAGATCATGGCTTGGCCTATACATGTAACAGAGGAATATTATGAGAGCTGCTAAATTAAGAAAATGTAAACTTAATGTTCAAAAATATTTGTACTGGTATTTCTGCTTTGTTAGAGATGGAAGAAGAGGAATCAAAGGAAACCGCTATCACACATATTCATATGTAGTTTGATTTACATATGATCAGCATATCCCCCGATGCTTCTGTCATCAATACACTTCCATATGCTTCACGGTTGTGCAGTGATTAGCAGTGCTGGCTCATAGCAGAGGGTCTGTGTCAGGTCTCTACAGGTACTCCAGCTTCCTCCAACAGTCCAAAGACATACAGGTTAGGTGGTTTGGTGACTCAAACTTGCCCAAAGTTGTGAAAAATTAATTAGAATGGATGCTTCTCTCTAATTGTCAACCCCATACAATTCATGAACCTACTTTCATCCAACTGGGCAAGCAAGGTCAGGCAGTACAGCTAATCAATGGATGGACTTCTTTACTTGCCTAATCACTACCCCACATAATATCAGTAAACAGTGATGGTGACTAAAAACAGAAAACAGGTGAGTCTATAGTTTTGTCATAGGTTTTATGGGCCTGTATTTGTGTACAATGGTGACTAAGGTAATTGGAAGTAGCCATAATCTTCATCATTTTACTTTGGATCAATGGCACAAGATGATAAGTCAGAGGATCACCTAAGTAAATTCATCTTGAATAGAACATGAAGGTCTTTCTGAATTCCATGGCAACCTCTCTAATTGTTCAGGGTTAATTTAACCTGACCAATCATAGTGACACTAGAGGTCAGGCAAAAGTCATTAGGATTTATCCTCAAATGTTTATTTCCATTCAGGTTTGGTGGCAATAAAACCAATAGTTCAGACTACTCAGCCTGGAACAAAGTGGTAGGTGACTCACCAAGAGACTGACATGATTGTTACTATCCCACTGTCAAAAAAACCAACAGTGTAATTTACAAGAACCCCACATGTATACCACCTTAATATGGGTATATACACATAGGGAATTCACAGTATGTGAGACTTCTTTGAAAGCCTCATTTAACACACCCAAATGGGTCCTTAATATAAACTCCTTTAGTCCACCATTCTCGTACTTTTGTTTAACATTATTCCTTTATCCCTTTTCATTGTAAAATTAAGTCCTTAAATTAAAAATGTTAATATCGGTTTAATTATTTGGGTCTCTTTAAAGCAAAGAATTTGGTACAATTTGTGACTTTAGTGAGAGGATTTGGAGAGGGAAATTCAAAACTTGCTGCTAGACTTGGCAGGTGACTGTATGTTTGTGAAAGTGATGTTGCTGTTACCTGTCAACAAAGTTGAGCAATAACCCTCAGCTGCGGGGAGGGTACAAGGAATGGCACTGTGGCAGAAGACTAGTGACAATCTGCAAGAAACTGACACTGTTAGATGGACACAAAACAATGGTATATCAGTAAACACTTGCAATAATAAAGGTTTTCCACGGAAGGAATTTCAGGCCCCAACACTTACCTGACATCAGTATGACTAAAATGTGTTTTCATTCAGCATTTTGATGGAAAGTGAGTTTAAGAGTGAGATGAGATATTGCTATGTTGAAGGACTATATAACCTAAATATGCCATATATGGTAAAGCTACAAAAGGAAATTACAAATAAAATATTCGACTTGTGGAAGAATATAAATGTGATTATCAACCGCTGAATGACAAAATACAAGACACATAGTATTAATTCATAGATAGTTTGAATAATATTTACATAACACTGGACAATTAAAGCTGCAAAATACTTGGTATTTACACATGCATATAAATTGGTCAGAAAGCAAACAGACATTGGACATATTCAGTGGTATTACATTTAACAGTCTATGTCTGCACTTAGCTTAGAGGTTTTGCCTACAGTACGCATGAGTTTAGGAGTTTTAGCAAGACGGGCATTTCTTGGAAATGACTTTATTCTAACAGCAGGAACTGCCTTGTTACTGGATAATGTCTCATTATTCTTTATGCCATCAACTGTTACCCTAGTGTCTTAACCTCCTGAGATCAAATTCTTTGATTTGGTATGAATGTTGTTGAGAATAGTTGACGATCTTGATTGTACCACTGATCATTGAAATGTGCTTTGGCAACCGCAAGATGATAGACACAAGTGTCCACAAATGAGGTTAACAGGTCTAAGTTAAGCAAAATTTAGTATACTGGCACAGAGAATGCAAAATGTAATGCCCTCATATGCAGGGACTTAGGAGGGTAAAGGTACACAACATTCAGCCATTCCTTTCCTCCTCACGCATTTGGACTGACCACAGCCAGCTCAGCTGATACCTCAGGTACCTCAGGTCAGCCTGCAGAGGCTCAAAGGATTAGCTACAGTTTGCATGGCCAAGCAAGTTTAAAATATGTTATATATTGATTTTTACTATTCGCTATGTGTTTCAGAGGTTTTTTTTAAATGTTCCAACAAAAGCTGTGAGATATATTTCACCATGGCATTCTGAACTTCTAAAGTATAATGTGTCATCTCCTGAAGGGCACAACTACAAGATGGCAGGCTAATATTTGTACTCTGTTGAGTAGGACAGATTTTTTTGTGTTCTTTTAGTTAATCTTTGTTACTTTTATTCTATGTACAACATTTATGGCCACAAGATTTATTTTCAATTCATTGTTTACAAGATTTGGCACTATGCGATACTATTGAATGTTAACACATCAATAGATCAGGACACAGAAGATGCCTAGCAAAGATATTGTTCACTGTTCACATGTCAATGATGTAACCTTGATTTGCAAAGGTCTCTTGGTTATCTGGTAAGTATAGCTGCCTTTTAAAAATTATGCTCTAGAAGATATTTGACTGTCAAACTAGAGCGGAAGAGCGACTGCCACATTTTTAAAACTACCTTTTTATGCTGTTTTTCTAAAACTTGCATTTTGAAGACCTGCTCTTCTTTGGTTCTGCCCCCTACTATCAACAGCAGAGTATTATAAGGAAAATTATTACATGTTTAACTAAACAAATTTCTTATACATTGTAAAATCTGGCTTTGAGCCTAAGTAACATTTATTTAATCCAGGGATAATGTCTAACTTTATCATTCAATTCAGATGGCCGCAGGTATCAGTATACCAATCAAAATAAAGCAAAGCTAGCCACTAAACCTCAAATCAGATCCACAGAGATTCCTCTGAAACAGCATTTGAATGAAACTGGTTTCCAATCATGGGGCAGAAAATAACATTTGACAGACTTCTAACTGTCAGTTATTAAACTGACCTATAAGAAATTTAGTTGGTCAAATAGGAAGTGTTTGTGTGTCAGTGAGTAAATGTGCTGTTGTCTGTTTGACCAAGAGGGGGCATCACAGAGAGGAGATGACATTGGGTTCCTTCTTTAACCTCAGCCAAAATACACCAAACACCAACACCACATCCTAATATTCCTTCATGCTGAGTCCATTTCTCTCCATTTAGATGAGATGTGAATGAAGGTAAATAAACCACAGTAAATGGTAATAAATTTAGTCTATTTCAGTGATAATCCTGCAGCACAGTATAGTTAAAGTAAATATGTGCCTGAAAGATAATAACCCACTTGAGGTATCATCTTTTTTTGAATAAATTTGTCCAATGAAACCAATTCCACATGGGCAAGGTTGTGTTAGTTTTTATCAATAAATTACTGTGGCCTCAATTTATAAAAACCATAAACATTTCTGCCGATAATTGTCACAGTCCTAACATAGGCTTTTATATTTTGGTTTTTCTAACCTTTCAAGTCAAATTTTTTTATTTTACTACTATGTGGAAATAAGATAAATACTGAAATTATTTTCTGTCATTATCTCCTGAGAAATGTGGCCATTTTAGACCAATTAGCATCTCATAACATTAATTAAGGAAACTCAGCACATGATAATAGTAACCTACAATATGAGGTATGATATTATCACATTATAGTATGTTTTAGTAGTGTGACATGCAAAAAAAATTATTAAATTTCCTTAGAAGAAATGGCTCCCCAAATACACTGTAGGTGATAAACATTTTATTCAACATAATTGCTGTAATACACTGTGGATTTCAGCCACAAGAGGCAAAGGTAAATTAACAATTGGCTCAAGGATGATTTTTGCAGGTATATACTTGGTCTGGAAGTGAAAATGGGATGCAGGGTTCACTAGCATTATATGAGACATAAGGATTCTCAATCAGATCTCTTCCCATAGTGTGAAATGAGTGAAAACAAGTAACTGAGACGAATGAAAAACTATTCAAAATCAAACAGCTCTCTTTAGCAAGTGACAAGAAGAGAAGTACATAATCTGCACTGATTGTGTAAACAAGTGAAACACCAGTTTGGTCCTGTAATGGAGGTTGTGTCGATGTCCCATTGACTTGAGTCAGCACTAGTGTTGACTATTACCATACTATAGATAAGGGAAGGGCGAACATTCAATCCCAACACAATCTATGCTGATACTTCTTTCAAAATGTACAATTAAGAAAAGACTGATAGAGCAGTACTGCCATTTGCATCTTAAAAATCATGTAGCAGACACAGATGGTTTTGGTAGGGAAAACAGTGAAAGGATATAGGTTGAGCAATGCGGCCAATCAACTGTAAAATTAAAGGTGCCTGTCAAATATGATTTTGCCCCATGTTGCATATTTAGAAATGTTTTTCTTGTAGGCATGAACATGCATCCATTTACAGTATTGGACAGGACAGCAGTGCAAAGCTGTAAGACAGAAAATGATTGCCATTTAAAAGTTCCAGTGATGGAGAGAAGGAAAAGGGAAAGTGTGCTTGAAGGGGACATGGGCTGTCAGGACAGCTACCAGACAAAAAATATCCTCTGACAGTGACAAGTATTATCTGACAACTCAGTAATTTTCCACCAAAGTGAGAACAATTTTAGATCAACAAAAAAACAAAATAAATTTAAAAAATAGCACTTTAGCCGGAGGTGCAAATGTGGAAAAGAAAAATAAAGTGTGCATATTAAAAGGTTTTACATTCAGAAAAAGACAGTCAGCCAGAGTGGGTACATGTCAGTTGGCTACACAGTGTGGTACTGTATAACAACTCTATAAGGCGCACACAGACACAGGGGGTGCGCTATCATGTGCTGAACTGGTGGGACCTTAGATATGGTGTGTGTTTGTCAACAAGAAAGATTGCTTGTCATCTCAATTTAAACACGAAGACCAACATCAATTGCAACTCGAGTACCAAGATAAGTTCAAGACCTTTGGCGCCAGTGAAAGTGTTTATGCCCACCCACTTGTTGTACATCCCACTCAGGGATGATAGAGAATTTTCTGTCACCAATCAAATTCATAATTCATTGGAAAGAGCAACAAAGGAACCAGTGGATTTTTTTTATTAATTGGGCATTACTAACTAACTTTATGCTTTTGCTTCCTCAGCCCTTTTATATATGGTAATATCTTGAGCAATGAGTAATGGCTAACAACTGCTACAGTTTTCCTATTATTTCCACACCTGACACTCATCTTGGTACTGGACACCTAGATGAAACCTCAATAACATTGGTTTTCTATTGTAAGATGTAAAGCAAGTGCTCCCAAATGATCTCCTTGAATCAAACTCAAACCTTGGGTTCTGTTTAACCTGGGAGGCATATTCTTGCAGAAAAAGAAAATTGTGATGTTCCCAGTCATTTTAGTTTGGTGATTCTGGGTCAAATGAAGTGTTTATCATTCCCTGAGTTTGGTGTAATGCCATGAACAAACCTACATATAACCTGAATACATTCATTCTGTATTGCTGGACAAAACTCTCCAAATGACCTCAGAGGCACAAGAGGGTGCTACATCGTTGGTGTAATAGTTAGTCAGCTCTGAAGGTGTGTCTTTGATCACTTCCTCTTCATGTCAAAGTGCAGACATAGACATTAGGGAAAGTGGTCACATTGATACACTATGTTTTGATCACATGGTTTTGTTGTGTTATTTCAATTCAAAAAGTTTCTAATTGAAAATGTGCCAAATTGCTATATCAAGAACCACTTATGATACATCACTGGGTTATTGAGAATTCCCATAAATTGTTTTTCTTTTCTGTCACATATTTAATCAATGCTTTTAATAGTGGGTCTACTTGTGCCTATGTCGTAATGAAACATGAGGAGGAAGCAACCAGACTACTGAGACACACCTCAACCTGTTCCAGATGCCATGCTCCAGTGCTTGCCACTCCGCCTTTTCCTTCTCCTTCACAGCCCTCTCTCCAGCCTACACCTCTCCTAGATACAATTTTCATATGGAAGGGGAAGGACATCTGCAGAATAAGGGCATCAAAACTATAACATGCATAGCTGTGTACATGGCTGTAAGAACAAACCACTGGGCGGTGCTAATGAGGGACAACTGCTGAACTTTAACGCCTGGGACACGCTGCCTCCGTGTACCTGAGCAGTGCGTGTGCGTCGCGTGAAACCATGCTTTGGTATAAACACAGGCTGCCTGCTGCGCACTGTTCCTGGGTTTACCCTGCTTCTACATTGTGTTTTCCTCTTATAATGGTCATCATAAATAGAATATGTAACGTAATAAAATTAAATTTGATTAAGTGTGTGAAAATGTAACAATAAAATAATAAATAAATAAAAATAAATATACAAATAAATAATTTTGTAATATATAATTGGACTTTTATTTTGAAACACACCAGACGTTATATGACTGCGACGTCGATATGCATTATGGATTATGGATGGTATGATGTCTATATGACTCTGCATAGGTCATTTTCAATGTGGGCATGAGTCTGAATCTACAAATGCCACGCTGCTCACGCAGGTAGGGTGTCCCAGGCCGTAGTCGGAAAAATGGCAGCAACCCTTGGCAAGAATCTGAGATGCACCGATGTTGGAAACCAACACCCATCTTGACAATGACGAGTTTGTCGCGCCTTATCCACATCCAAAATTTAAACACTTAAGACATGTTTGGACAACACTTTGAGAACCTAGTTCATTTAAACCATACTGAATCCTTAAGCCTCCAAAAGTATGCAGTATATGAGACAGTACTATTTAAAACAGAGTGGATATTACAATGAATCTAAAGGACATTATTTAGTGCATCATGGCCCTCATGAAAGTCAATATCTGAATGACTCACTTCATGCATGTGTGGTCTCAACCTTAAGAACCTAAACACTAAAAATTCCAATTAAAAAGTTTCCTTTTAACACCCTCCTGTGGACCAATCAGCAGTCTCAGAATAAAAGGAAGGCGCTTGTGCTCCTTATGTCAAATCCCTGAGCAAAGTCAGTGAACATTCAGAACCCATTAGCCAAAGCTTAGGCACAGGAAAACAGTGACTGGGGAACAACAAACCCCCCAGTTCTCCTCTCTGTGAGCCCCAAATGTCCTAGGTGAAAAAAAGAGGCATGATGGAAGTTGCAGTTTTGAGTTTCAATAAGGAGCCTGATCAGAATGACTGAAAATGGTTATGGAAAAGTATTTATAGTAAGGAGGATCAGTGGCGGGGCCGATAAGAACTGTAGTATCTGGGATAAAGGGGTGTGTAGTGGGTGGAATGGCTGTAGGAGGTGCCCGTGGTAGAGGTGAGGTAGGAGCTAGAGGGAGTAAAAGCAGGAGAGGAGCTGTAATAGGCAGAAGAATAGCTATGGGAAGAAGAAGGGGAGTTCAAGGAGGAGCAAGGTAAAGATGAGGAAGGAGTATAAAGGACAGAGGAGCGTGTGAGGCTAGAAAGGGGCCGAGTTCGAGGTGATGGGCTCCATGTAGACCGCCTGACCCCAAGATTAGGGGACCGGTAGGGAGAGGAGGGGGCCGATCCTGGTTGGGTGGGCCTGGTGGTGGTTGTGGATGGGGGAGAGGTCTGTGTGTAGTGCCTTGAAAGGCCCATAGCACGGGGAAGAGTTGGAGAGATGTTAACATTGAAACTGTGGGAGTCACCCACAAATGTTCGCACTCCCAGGGTCCACTGAGAGTGAGCGAGCCTCTGAGGGGTTGAGGGTGGGGTCCTCGCCGAGAGAGTGGATGGGGCATCCAAAGATGGCGGGCACTCTGGCACTATAGGGTTAGGCGGTGAGGTGGTCACTGGTGATGACTGACTGCAAGGAGTTGTGTGTGAGGTAGGGGAGGTAAAAGCTGAAGCCAGAGCTGCAGCAGCTGCACCCACCATCGATGGGCTAAGGGGCACAATGGGATCATCAGGAACGATAGATGTAGGACTAGTAAGGCCAGAAACGGGGACGCTGCCAGAGGACAAAGCTGAAATGGAGCCTAAGGTTGAGTCAGAGGCCAAAGCCGAGGGAGGGGCACTTACTTTGGGGTTGCTAGTCTTTCCACGAGTCAGCCTGCCGACACGGGTACGGTGGGTCTGCTCTTGATCAAAAGCCAAATCCTCCAGGCGCTGGGTAAGGGCCAGTTTCTGCTGGATTGCCATCCGAAGGAGGGAGTTCAGAGTCTTCTTCTCATCCTCTGCTGCAGCCAGCTGTCTCTGCATCTCATCTAGCTGAGTCACATACTCATCACACCTGATGAGAGTAAGGTTTCAATTCATTGAACAAGAAACAAAATGAAAGAGACGGTCTTAAAGATGTTTCTCCAGAATAGACGATGCCCCAAGAACACCATTAATCTTCTTCTCTAACAACATTAAAGTCAGTAAGCATACTTTCCAAAATGCCAATTGAATGGGAGACCATTTCATTTATACGTACTAAGATATTGATAGGAGAATTTCAACATTAATGCGCTAATAAATAAAGGGATCTTTATTATGCCATGCTTATTTTGGCTGTGTTTGGTGTCTGACCTGGTAGCAAACATGGCTCGCAGAGACGAGAAAGTGGCTGCATCCTCCTTCAGTGCCTTCAGCTCGTTCCTAAGCTTCATCATGGTGTCAGTCACCATGGACTTCTCTGCTTCATACTTACTCTTAAGGTTGGCCAAAGCCACCTCTGCCGTCTGGATGAAACACACACACAATTTACTTACTATACTCATTTACATTCAGTTTCCTTTCTTACATTTCTAATTCCCATCACTCTTCCTTTGATGACCCAAAAATATTCACTGTCCAAATATGTTGTTCAAGTTCATCTTTAGTGCAGTAAGCAAGAGTATACTTTGCAATTTTTGAAAATCCACAGCAAGTGAAAGTAATCAGAACTGTTATATCCGCTAGTGAGTATTTTTTGATGGATGAAAGCATGTGACTCTAGGATCTGTATTGATGTGACCTTGGAAAGAGCAATTCAAGACAGTCATTTAATGAGCATGTGTAGGCTGCTTGGCTCATTAAGTGCTGATCTAATTCCTTAAAGGTATCATCATTAACCTAGGACTAGGGATTGTGTTGGATTCATGGTTTTTGAATTTAGCCTTTGCCTCTTAACATGGTTGTGCAAATATTTGGTTTGCAATACACAGTAGATGCACACGAATAAAGTAATACCAAGATTCTAATAAATAAATAAACAATTTTTTTCATGGGGATAACATCACTATATTGTCAGCGGCAAGTAATGCCAGTGTATATTCATTTCCCTATTGGAAACATTAACATTAGAAGCCCAGGTGGATGGAGGGATTGATTGGAGATTGTGAGCAAAGATGATTTCCTTTTACTCCGAGCTTTTTCATTATTTTATCAAGCACATTCTGCATTTATTGCCATATTCTGATGTTGATGACAAAAAAATATTTGTTAACGTTTTGCCTTGGGCAGCCGAAAATCACACTGTATAAAGGAGTCTTCAATCATATATACTACTAAAGTTTTTGGGAAATATTCTAGCCTGTAGAACATGTATTTCCTGTAGTTTAGCATCTATGAATATGTCTGCCACTTCTGTACCTGTTTATTAGCCTTGAGCACCAATCTTAGGGTGGCTATTTGCTCTCTTTTGGTGCTGAGCAGAGACTTGAGCTTCAAGATCTCCTCCATGCAGCTTTCCTTGTCCTTGTCCAGAAGAGGAGCGAGTTCACGGGCTGCTGCTCTCTGTCTGGACAGTTGCAAAGACCTGTCTACTGCTCGCTGGAGGTGTTTCACCTAGGGGAGGAAAGGAGAGGTGAAGGGACATATGGTAAGGACAGGGAGAGCTGAATTTGGCTAAAGAGAGAGAGTTGGAACTGTGGGCTAATGGAAGAGAGGAGAGGAAAGGAGGAAAAGGAAAAGGAATTATGGTAAACAGCTGATAAAAACAAGCTACAATATGAAAAAAGACTAGTAGAAAGGCACCAAGTATTAGACATGAAAAAAGAGAGAGAGCTGACTGAGGTTAGCAATAGAAAATGAAAAATTATCCTTTTGTGGTTGTTGAAGATGACTGTGAAGAGAGAGTAAGGTAAAGACAAAGGGAATTCTCCAAACACCAACACAAGCATTACACTGTACCTGGTCTCTGATTATGGCATTGAGATTGTAGATATTCATGGGCTCCTTGCGCAGTTCACCAGCTGGCTCCATGGCAGGCGATGATGATGACGATGAAGATGAAGAGGCACTGATACTGGGTGACCGGGTTGGAGGTGTACAGGCCATTAGGCTCTGCTCAGATGGCATCTGGAGGCCCTCTCTTTCACCATCCTTCTCCTCCCCTCCACTCTCCCTAGACAGGGGCTCTTTGGACGGAGAATCTGAGGGGCTCCGCGACTCCCCGGGAGTTGAGGTTGTTGAAGCAACAGCGGCAAGCCGCCTGGAAAGGCGTGGTGTGAGGAGTACTTTGCTGTTGTCTGAAGACATGGCTTTGAGACTGGCACTCAGGCCCCTGAGTCCTCTACCTTGTCTACAAGAAGAAACAGAGTCCATCAACTCATCAACTCAGCCTTTGACACATATTAGAGGTATCTCCAGCAGGTATTTTGATAATCAGATATGTTTGAGCCTGTCTTGTCCTTTCTTGTACTATTAATACTCTGATGCCAGCGTGATCACAAATGTCCAAATAAGGTTTGAGTGACCTGAATCGGCCTTTTCCAAATAGTCCTCCGAATTTCAATGAAACTTCTCTGAATTGCATCTTGGAGGGTGATGTTTGATTTTATCCCAATTCTCAGTGAAACAGTAGTTTCAGACAAGGATACTTTTGGCACATTCAAGGCAAGCACAGCTTTGCATCTTGATGAAGTCCACTGTGTTTGAGCTGCATGTTTTCCACCAGCACAGTCCAAAATCATCAGGCACCTATTGCTTTGGTCTATCAATGCACGAGTGCGCAGTCCAATTGAAATATCATATAGCATCACTATGAATCAGCTTCAAAGGCAAAAGCAAACATGTAGACAAGACTATAATTCGCAAAAAAAAAAAGGCCCAGCACATGCATTGACAAAAAGTTCTGTCAGTGAAGCTGCAGCTGATCTTAAAATTATATCAAAGAAGAGAAATTCAGAGGACAATAGTCTGAAGAGATACAAGTGAATTACTTCAACTTGTTATTCAGATTCACTCAAAATGAAAACTTAACTTAACTTAAACTTCAAGTACAAAAAACTTTTTTATTCATTTACATTGTTTTCTCTGGATGATCTTTACTAATTTGCATGTCTATTTCAACATTTGTGCTTGTCACTTTTATAACTGAAAGTCAATCCATCTCTTTTCTTTGGATGAAAATAGTAAACCTGGAGCAGGACTCATTTTAAATCAACAATCAGACATGATAATCCAAAATTATGGATGTGGAATGAATTTAGATTTTATCTATGAATGAGAAACCTTCCCACTTCTGAGAAACCTTCCCACTGACAAAATAAAAGTCAGACCTGTAGTAGTCCAGCATGACTCGGTTGGGCGTCTCATTGTTGCACAGACAGACATGATGGTAGAGCTGTGCAAGTTCCTCGCTCAGCATCACCAACTCATCTTGAGCTGCAAACAAAGCTCCCTGGCTCTCATTGGCTGCCGACTGAGCTGCTTGCAACTCCAACTCCAAACTAGAAATCTGAGGGAAGAGGGGAAGCTTCATTTATCATTAATGTATCTGTCACTGTATACAAACAGAGGCAGTTTACCATGGTTACCTTCTCACGTCCCTCCCGACAGCTCTTCTCCAATGAGGCAATCTGCCTCTCCATCTTCTGGAGCCGATTGTTCCTCTTTGATTTATCCTCCCCTGCTCCCTCCCCATGGTGAGCCAGCCTTTCACGTAACCCTTTCACCTCTGCCTTTAGCTCTACCACCTCTGTCACAGCCACACGGTACTTGCACTGTAGGATCTCCAGACCCGGTGTTTGGTATGAAAACACTTGACTTTTGTTCAAAGTCTCACTCTTATTGTCCTCAGTTCCTTCCTCTCCAGCCTCCTCCTCGTCTCTGCCTAGCTCCATCAGTGCCTCCGGATTGACCTGAGGAAGGATACTGCTGTTTGCGGTGTTATGTGCAAGGCGGAGGGCAGTTACTTTCTGGCTAAGGCGAAGGGCCTTTTCATACTGTTCAGTCAGGGCCCCCTGGGTGTGTTGAAGCTGAGTCTGGGACTCCTGAAGGGTTGTCATTAGTGTTACTTTCTCATGTTCCACCTAGAGGGGGAAGCATGTGGATGATATGTATTAATTCCCAAAGGCAGAGTGTGATGTAACCAAACAACAATGCAAACCAGAAAACCTGTTGAAGAGCAGGTGAAATGAGATGCGCAGAATGATCGCATGTATGGGAAGTGTAGATGGCAATGACACTGGTATTTACCTGCTGGCTTCATGGCATCATCACTGATCATTGTTAAACACAAACAGGATACACCAAAGGTGTTGCGGTGAGGTAACTGTAAGGGGTACCTGCTATAGAAATACATACAAATATAAGCCCTGAGCTGTTGAGGTGTAGACACCTCGAGATCTCTAAAGGTGAGCTGTGGTATCTGGAACAAGATTTTATAAGCAAATCTTAGTAGTCCTGCAAGTTGTGAGTTGGAGCCTCCATGGATCAGACTTCCAATACATGTGGGGAATTTGGATACAGTTTGGTCTTTTAGCAGGATAATGCTCCCTGCCACACTGTAACAACAGCTCAGGAATGGGTCAAGGAACAAATGAACAATGAGCTGTACCAACAAGTTAAGATCTGAGGAGGCTTCACAGCACAACTTCCAGGACTTAAAGGACCCTATACTAATATCTTGGGCTAGGTGCCACTGCTTCTGCTTTTTCTGACATCTAAAGGAGCCCAGCTCTTGATGGGCCAGGACTCTTTGGTGGAAAAAGTAGGCACTTCACCAAATTAGGCAGGCCATGTTAATGGATTATGGTTAATGGATAACTGGAAGATTTGCACTTCTCAAGCTCACACTGCCATGGGAGAATGGATTTAGGCCCCTGAAAGGAATAGAGTAAAATATGCAGACCTGGACATGGAGTGTAGGGACTGAGAATGGAACGTGAGACTCTAATTGGTGGAGGCTGGAGGAAGAGGCTTTGTTGGAGCCACAACAATGTGTCTGCTCAGGGACTTGGGGCTTCAGGGGGCCGTACTGCAAATTTGTTGGACCAGACAAGGAGTGCAAGCAGCTCCTAAAGAAACCCTGCAGCTAACCAAAGGAGGCACCAGTGGAGGTGCGGAAGGTGGAGTCTCATGCAGGAAGAACAACTACCTGTACAAATTAATGGTTGCTCAGTGTATATACACAAAGTATATGTTTGACTGTGGCACAACATTTAACACAAAAGCACATCAGTTTAATAACTTGGACTAGAATTTTTTTTTACATAAACTGACCCATAAAAACTACATCAGACATTGCCAGCTTCTTTGCCCATACACATCACCTGATGACAGTCTGTAACTGGATTGAAATTCTACTGGTTGGAAGGAAACAAAAGGTCACACAAAAGGGGATTTATTAATATAAAATGAGCAACAGCAGGAGCAGCAATGAAAGCCTCCAATCTGCTGGGACCTAGTCAATAGTGTTGTGTATCAGCAGAAATATAAATAAGCTCTTCCTGCAGCCCAGCCTATCAAAAAGGCAGCAGACAGCAGAGATGGATGAAATTACACCAGAAGGAACTGATACAGAAGCACTCATACACACATACACCAAGTGCCTATACACACTATATCGAGCTTTGTAGTGATTTGAGCATTAACTCATTCACTAAGTTTGAAAATGCATGAGGAAAAAGAACTGGAAAAAGAAAAGTGTGGGTGTGTGGAGGAAGTAGAAAAGGTAAGTGACAAAAGGTTTTATGCAGTGGGGATATGGCATGTTGGAATGGCTTTCCATTCAATTATTCAAAAGTCTTTTTTTGTAAGTCAGCTGATAAATTCTACTACCGTTATAAAACAATAATATTGAAGAATAAAGCAGTTGTGTGTTTGTCTGATTATCACAGAAAAAATGTCCATCAAATTTTGGAATTTTGGAATCACTTTTGGATTTTGGAGACTGCTCCCTCGGAAAACTCTACAGAGACTCCACATAGTGGTTACATTGCCTGTTCACTTTGTTTCCAACACTGTCATGCTGTGATTCAAGCCTCTGTTTGCAGAAGTGATCAAAGAACCCACTCACTGTCATGATGTGCTGTTTGAGCTTCTGGATCTCAGTCAGGTTCATCTCACTGTAGAGGTCCAATGCTGATTTGCCCTCAGTTTTTCGACCCAGACCTCGGCACTCTCCATTGGCCCTGGCCATTGGCCCTGCAGCTGTCCCTGCTCCTTCTCCGCCCTGGAGGTGGCCATTACATCTGGCAGATAATGGTAGAGTAGACCTTTAAAGCCAAGAAAAGAACTTTCAGGAAGTGTGCCAAGCCCATTCATATCAGCTTGAACTTCTTGTGCGCACTGAGACTGGGACCAAAACACTGTTACTCAGCTGCACTTTTCAATTAACGACACATTGTCCCTCCCATCACACCAGGGGAGGAAGTGGGACAGCTTGCTTACCTGTTGCCTCCAAAAAAACACTTCACATTAGCATACCATGCTGTCATGGTAACCACTCTCTACGCTATCTACCATCCACCAGGACAAAATAGTGGTTTTGTGACTCATCTAGTCACACTGTTTTATATTCCTTAAAATTACTATCCAATACTCATCCTCTGTGCTGTGAAACTCAACTTAGACAATTCAAGATCATCCCTGTCCAGCATACATTCTGAGTTGAAACATGTCTGCCCTCCCAGTCACAAAGCTGGTACAGTACTTGACCTAACTCTGAGCCCAAATTGTGTCACAGACTGTCACAATCGCACCTCTATGACCAGTATATCTTTTGTTAAGGTTTTTGTATTGTCTCACACCAACTTTTCCTCAGTGCTCACCTTAGGCTCACCTTCTACCAGCATTTTCTCCTTATAGGGGGTCCAGGATACCAAAGAATCTCCCTGCTCTGCTATGGCCTCATGCCTCTCTATAACCACTGTCCACCAAACCTACCACAAACCTACTTAAATGCAGTGGTCTAGTTTGAATGTGAAAAAGACTTTACTGCTGTTGTTTTTCCTTATCCACTCCTGAAAAGAGTCCCCCCCATAGATTCACTCTTTCCTCCTGCGTAGCATTCGCTATTTACTTAGTCATTTGTGATTGAAAAAAATGCTATTGAAGTATTGGGAGAAAATAAGTTGAAGGTTTTAGTGACTTAAATCAAAACATCTTTGGTAAAGCAGATTATTCAAATATAAATACATTTAGTCTAAAACAGTGTTGACTATTTGCAAGAGTCACAAAAATACATTTCCACTTATCATTTTAAGTGTGCTACATCACCTTGCCTGCTCTTCTGTGCTTGGGGAGAGCAGAGTTGTTGGGGTCGCAGTGCCACTTGGTGGGGCAGAGGTGAATGTCAAGTGGGCACTACCGGTGTAAGCCACATCACACATGCTGAGGTGGTGGACCAGCTCCCTACGCAGGTGGTTCTTCTGCTCACGCTCACTCTTCAGAGACTCCAGAGCCTCCTCCAGCTGACCATGTGCGATCTCCTTCAATCTCAGTGCATCTTTTAACTGGGTGTTGAGGAGCTCTGTTTCCTCCTCCAGTACCTTGATCTCATGCTTCAGTCCTTCATACTCTACCTAGACCAGAGACAGGGGATAGAACAATATTTGACTGCATGTAAATCTTGTGCCTCACTTTAGCTATAAGAAAAAGTTTTATTTTCATTATATATTGCCTTTCAACTTGTTTTCTCTTCCTGTATATTTCATCTTGGCTGAAATGATGTGGATGGTGTTGGTGTGAAATTTTCAAATTCTCAACATTTTGGCATTAAATATCTTTGTGACTGCTCCCTGTCCCTGAGGATACAAAAGCGAAATAGTTGTCATTTTGTGAATGTCCAATTTGAAAAATATTAAGACAAGTATATTTTAAGTATAATTTGCTTGCTGAATCGCTGGGCAACAGATGGCCATTCCAGATGAAAACGCAAAAAATTATCTTCCGTTGAAGCCAAATCGATCCAAGTGATTTTTAAATGCATTTTAAAATTAAATTGTTAAAAGAAATAAAAAAGTAAAATAAAATAAAAAACATGGATGCCCATGAAATGTCTGAGGGAACCACAATAATCATAGAGCTTTGCACATTTCTATTTTCCAAGCTAGGCTGAATTATGTGCGCTTACGCTTCAAAATGTTGTTATTGTAAATAATATCAACACTAGATGTGTACCTACAGTGCCACTGTATAATCATCTAATGTCAGTAGAATTCCTGTGACGTGGCAGACGATATCATTCCAGGGTTTGACCTCTGTACCTGATTCTGTTTCAGTGTTGACACCAGTTTCTGCAGAGAAATGTTCTCCTCCTCCAGCTCAGTGTAGTCCTGGAGTAACCGTGACTCTCGAAACTTGTACTCTCTGATCTCCTCTCTCATCCGGCTGCGCTGCAGCTCCAACATCTCATTACTCTGCTGAGAGAGAACAAAAGGAGCTAAACCTGCATTCCCCCTTCGTGTTCTTTCTTTGTCTGAAATGACACCTTCTGGTTAGTTTGCATTTATTTATTGATTGATTTCTACTTTTTTAATCTCAAGCATAAGGAAATGTCCCATAAAACATGTGTCACAAAATAAGGTCAATGAAAATGACACAACTATCCCCAAATGTTGTACTGTACCTCTCTTAGCTCCTGCAGCACAGTGCTCAGATGCTCATTGTCAGCCTGGGTGTTGGAGGCTGTGGCCCGGCTGTGCTTCAGTTCTGCCTGGAGCTCCAGGAGGCGGCCCATGTAGTAAGCTTCTTTGCTGGCAGACTCCTGCAGCAGTGTCTCCTCATTAGTCTCCCCATCCTCTGCCACTTTACGCTGGGTAGAGTAGGCCTGGCCAAATGCCTGGAACAGAACAGAGCCTTTGGATGAAAACATCTCATTGGTTTTTGACCACACCCCAAATATTTCTCAAAAAGCAAATATTGCAGCAGATTGGCAATGTTGGAGAGTATGTAAGCAAGTAGATGTCAATCATTCAAAAAATCATGTGCAAAAGTACTGAGTAAAAATAATAGGATTACATAACCTGGGGTTAATATCTGGTGAAATAATATATAAATAAGATATCTACCTCTTTAAAATGTAAATTACTACAATTAAAAAACAGACAAACACAAGAAGTGAACCATAAGCTGTTCTGACGTCTCACTTCAAACACTGGACAGCAAGTGAATTTACTGGATCGACTTATGGAAGTGTGTCCTGACGCATCTGATGTCAGTTATAACATAAATGTAGCAGAATGCAAGTTTTCATGAGTACAACAAACTAAATATGTATAGATCATCGCTATGGAGATATTTTTTGCCTCTTTGAGTTTATTGTCTTGGTTTTCTGGTTCAGTCTCAGTATCCTCATCAGCAGCAACAGGGAGCTGTTTTCATTTTAGGCTCTGATAAACTGTACACTAGCTCCACTGGATCAGGTATATGGGCAGAAATTCATGGCAAAACACATCAAAAAACAGCTTTTCCTCGAGGCTAGTGGATGTCATTCCTCTACTGTATATTTACAAAGCATTTGTAAATGGTAAATTTATGTTGGAGAAAAATATGAAAACAGCTAAGATCACGGTGGAGGTGATGTCTGGGGGGCCAGTCTCCTAGTAATTTGACACAGTGCTTTCCTGCCAACTCTATTATGTCATCCTGTCTGAGTCTGGAAGAGGCAAGGACAAAACAACCAAGGAGAGACAGTGAAACAGAATCAGAGTGAACAGTGTGCTTCTACCACTGTAATGGGACACACGCAAAAAGACAGGAATAAAACTGATAACAGGGAGGAATCGTATTAATTCATGTAAAAACACCCACAAAAATACACTTAACTTCATTATGACCCAACTTTTCGCTCAACAATTTCACCTCCCTTCACTCCTCTTTCAATGTATTGAACTGATTTCTCTCAGTCCATTTGTCTTGTGTCTTCACTCAGCTGCTCTGTCAGCATACTAATGCAGCAGCTTACCATAAAACTGTTCCAGGCTTAGTGTTGCTGTGGGAGACATCACAGTGACTTTATAGCGCACGACTACTCTGAGCTGAGAGTCGGGTCTGTATGCAGAACATGCATAACGTATGGGAAATTAAGAAAAGTATTTAGTCACTTAAATATAGGACATTTTCACACAGGTTTGAATACAATAAGATCTGTCTTTACAACCAATGGGAAACAAGTGGCATTGCTTTAATGGATCCTAAATATTAACAGGATTTTTGTTATTTATAACAAATTTGTGTCACTCAGTCAGTGCCTAGTCGGGAAATCATCATTCGATGTGAACATGTAGGTGTGCACAACCCAAATGTAAATAGAGCTGTGTCCACATCTGTTATTGGACTGCATTTGGTAGGTCTACAGTATTCTCAGTGATCTGCAGAGGGACTATAACTATAAAATATATATAGATACAAAAATAACCGTGACCTTGAAAAAAAAAAAACATTCGAAATCTTTGTGCATGAAGAGCAGCTCTTGTGATGAAGTCAGCCAGATACCTTTAATCATTCATGTACATGTGACAGCCATCTGATCCAGCTAAATATATTTGAAACAAAAACGGTTTGCTTCCAACAAATGTACTTCTTGGAATATATTATTTGTGCATTGTGTCATGAAGATACTGCACAGTGGCACCACTGTTTGGAAACAGTGAAACCAAGGCCTAATGTGTTATTGGATTTCATACTGAGAGTCAGAAGGAAATAAGAATTATAGCCTTCATTTGGTGGAAAGGACCTTTTCCTATGTCCTCTCTCTCCACATTAGCTGTTATGTGTGTGAACAGCTCTAAGACACATGGATCAACATCCATTTAAACACTTCAGACGTGGGAGAACAAAGTCCTTTTTAATCTACCTCCAAAACACAAAGACAGGAGCAGGATGGCAAGAAAAAATGGTGAGAATGAGGTCATATGTGATGATAACTGCAAAGTTTATTATCAGTGTTTGGCAAGTTACTTTAAAAAAGTAGCTAGTGACAATTACTTCTCCAAAAAAGTAACAAAATTCGTTACGGAACTTAAAATACATGTGCATGTTCAATTATAAGATGTTTGAGTAAGTCTGAATTACTTGCCATCGACGTGGAGAGGCACTTTTGTCCAGGGCATAATAATGTGCATTTCACAATTCCATGTTACTTTAATTTCTTGGAGGGAAAAGTGATGGCTATACTTCCATTTAGAAAAGGCTATTTTTGGATTATTTGACTGAAATGAGCTTCCTCAGAACAGTGGCTGGCTTCTTCCTTAGAGAGGGTGAGGTGCTCAGAGCAGAGTCGCTGCTCCTTTGCATTGAGAGGAGCCACTGGAGCCATCTGGTCAGGATGCCTCCTGGGCGCCTCCCTTGGGAGATGTTCCAGGCACGACCAGCTGAGAGGCAGCCCCGGAGTAGATCGGGGACCAGGTGGAGAGAGCATATCTCCACTCTGGCTTGGAATCAGATTATCTACTTTAGTAGAGACAACCAAATACATCACTTTCTATAATTTTTTAAACATCAGAAAAAATTGAAGGTTTAACCCTGAGATGTTAATTAAAGATACCTGATACCTGGGCTCAGAGATGTAGCAGATTTTCTTTGCACAGGATATCAGAAAATACAGATAACATATCTGCCAACCTGTGCAAACACCACCCTGATGAAAATGAACCAATACTCAGAGTAGGCAGTTTCAGTAAAACATTAGTCTGACATATCAAGAGTCAAATAAGATATGATGTTGTTTGATTTTAAACTGAGTCAATAGCAATTTTCCTCCATATATTTTTACATTCAATTGTCACTTCTGAACATCTCACTCAAAAATCCATTTCTATAAGTTAGACTTATTAGGTCTGCAGGTACAACACACCATAATAAGTTTTACCAAATTTTCTCTTCCAAATAAATTTGACAAACCTGCAGGTTCTTTTCTAACTTACTTCTTAATTTTCAAATCACTTGAGTTGACTCTTCTATTGGGTGATGTCACAGCCAATCAGAGTGCCACCTTCAGAGGCCTCACTATTGTAGTGAGAGAATAAAGACAGAGGGACATGGACAATAAGATATTTAGAGCTGGAGGCTTTGGAACTGATTTCTTATTACTTACTTGTTACTTATGTTTTCTTTGGTTATTATTGTTTAAATGTTTTCTGTTACAAAATAAGAAAGAAGCAATGACAGTTTTTTTCTTGTTTAATGAGTTAGTCTCTCCTAATAGAAAGCAGTCTTTATTGAGTGACATACAGTTAGTTGGGGTTGAGCTTATTTTGAAAATAGGGAGCACATGGTGACATTTTTAGAATGGAAAATTTTATAAGAAAAAACAAAAAAGGTTGGAAAAACATAGAAGTTTTAATGTGAGTCTGGAAAGTTTAAAAACCTAAATTCACTGACAAAAATTTTAAAATGGAGCACTTCTGTCCAGGAACCCCCATAAAATCACCATGACCTAATACTGAATAATTCACTGTGTATGTGTGCCTGTGCATATGCAAACATGCATCTTTCAGACACCCCGTCTGTTGTTAAATGCTTCTGTACTTGAGCTTGTGGCTATCTCATCTATAACAGTGCAGATGTAAAAACCTGACATCTGAAGCAGAGTGCAGGGGTGAACACAATCAAACATAGATAACACAATCCAATAAACACAACTAGAAACTATAGCATCAAAACAGACCAGCAACTTGTATCGCATTTCTGCAGCACATTAGATGATTAGAATGATTTTTATGGCATATAGATTTCACTGTGAAACTTAATCACATTACAATGATTCTTTTTGCCACCACTTTTTTTCTTTTGTATCAACAGACAAACAGGATTTTGCAACTCCTGCATCCTGACACCTGGTAAGCCAGCGAGGAGTCAGTGTACGGAAAGGACAAGCCCTGGACAAAGGGATCAATTTGACAGTGTGACATCACAGGGGCGTAATAAAGAATCCCTTAGGGGCATTTGGTCCTGTTCTGTTTTTAGCCTCAGCAGCTGCACTGATGCTTTCTCTGCAGTGTTTATCACACTGCCACACACATTAACAAATCCCTCCCACTGCCATTCTAAGGTGGAATCCACATACATCACAATGAGTACCAAAGGAAAACATTCAGCTCTTCTTGTTGCAGTTGATGAAAAAGTAATTTGGGATTGAGATTAGGAATGGAAGATTGGCTGGATCTGATTAAGCAGAAGTCTGAGAAAAAGACAGTAAAGCAGGATTATCTTTCAGCCATTGTAACCATGTGATTGACACTATCATGCAGAGCAACCTGCTAACAGAGTTATGCAGGGGGGGCATATATATATTTGTCAGCCAATCCTGAAGTCATTATCACCTTGGTTCCCTTAGCAAAAAGTCAGTATATTTCTATATTGATTTTATTATGATTCCCTCATGAACGTCAGCACTTTATGATGGTTGAGGCCTAAACACAACCATCAGAAGTAAAAGGCTAATCTTAGCAATAAAATGACCGTGCTAAGGTCACATGATTTCAGTTTTCTTCAAAACTTTTCCTTTAATGCTAGTTTCACTGAAGATGGGGAGCTGTCATGCTATGTGACCACTATACATCATATTGGATCACTGTAAGTTTCTTCACCACTGTAGCTCTTCTATGTATCCAACCTGGGTGTAATTCAACCACGCACAGACTTGCAATAAAGCTCACCATAGAAATCAGTGTCCTGTTAATTAGCAGCGAACTATGTCTAGCTCTTCAGAGCCCAGTCATGGAGCTATCTGAGGTTTCCTCCAGCTGCAGAGCCTGCCATTATTAGATTAACCCAGCGAGTCCATGTTACCCGATTAGATAACAAACAACAACGACTGAATGTATGAAGACACATTGAAAACACAAATCCTCCCCACTTCTCGAAAATCTCAGGTTTGATTCTAGTCTGTGGTAGTTTGCTACACTTTCACTGTAAAATTTAGAAATTAGAATTATAATACTTTATTATTCCTTTGGGGACATTTTTCATAGATTCAAAATGCCAGTATAGAAACTGCCATCATGAGACAGTGCTGTCAAGAGATTTTGCTTAGATGCAGGAGTTGTGACTGTATTAACAAGCATGTCTTTTTAATACATTACTGATATATCATAAAAAAAATAAAGGAACCTAAACAGAACAGAAAGAGTGTCCAATAACAAAAGAGAATGACAGAATAGCTACACAGACAGTAAGCTGCGCGAGGGTCTTGAGTTGTATCCATGTCTATAAAATAGTAATGTCCCTGTCAACCACTCACTTCTGTGTTGAAAGTATGCTACAGTGAATCATTTATAAAACACTTTAAATAATTTTATATTTGCTCTCAGTGGCCTTATATACAGTAGTGCATCCAGTCTCTAACAGGGAGAGCTGATATATCTGCTGAGCTTCAGAAACAACTGCTTCTGAAGGGCAAATTTTAAATTAGGGATCAGTAGCTGTTGAAACAGCAGTTGCACCAAATGGGGTTTTTGTTAAGATTGTGTTAAGACTGCTATATTTTGCGAGAAAATATAAAAAATTCTTCAAGGATTTATTCCCAAAACAGTCATGACTCATCAACGGCCGTTCTTCTCTAGACCTCTGAAGGTGAGCTGTGGTATCAGGACCAGGAGCTTAGTGGCAGATCCTTTAAGTCCTGGAAGTTGTTAGGCTGGGCAATCCTTCGATCTGGACTTGTTGGTCCAGCATATCCCACAGATGCTGAACTGGATTGAGATCTGGGGATTTTGGAGTAAAGTCAATACCTTGGACTGGTTGCCCTTCCTTTAACCATTCCTCAACTGTCATTGAAATGAGACAGTGAGCATTATTCTGATGAATGAGGACACTGACAAGAAAGAATACTAGACCTGGTCTGAACCAGGTTGAAGTAATATCCACACAGATGAAGGACCAAAGGTTTCCCAGCAGAACATTGTCAAAAGCATCGCACTAAGCACGTTTACATGACACCTGAAAAACCGAATTATTGCTTTAGTCTGACCAAAACTGGACTTTTAAAGTATGTGTAAACCCGCTAGCTCGACTGAAATCAAACTTAAAATTGTTGGACTAACACACCAAGATAATGAGATTGAAAGTCGATCTGCTGCTGCATGTATATGGACAGTCAGACTGGAGCTGGAGGAGGTGATCTGCGCATGTTTTTTAAGTTTCACTCTAAGCTATGACCCGCAAGTCAAACGACATTTAAAACATAAACGCAAACGTAGGAGGTTAGACAAAATAAGCCGGCTAACTGCTAACAGGTTGAACATGGCAAAGACTGCAGCAAAAGCTCATTTTTGGACAGATACACGAAACTAACTTGCTAGCCCACTGGTCTTTTTTTCTTTCCACCTCTGTTGTAGTGTGTGATGTCATAGGTCAATCGGGAGTGGCCTATTACCCACAAGCCGAAAGAGTGCATATCGCCACCTATCGTGGCAGAGGCGACATGATTTCTTCAAATAAATCGATTTCACTCTCATGCATGTATACGGGGACAAGGACAGAAGTCAGATGAGAAGCATTTATTGAGCTATAGCCATAGCTTTACTTAACTGTGCATGTAAAGGTGCCTATTGTCTCCACCTGTTGGTCCTCTTCCCTTCTTATGTGAATTTCTCTTGGAAATCAATAAAGTATCTATCTAGCTCATGATGCATCCTGGTGCCATTTCTTCTCCAGGCAAAAGTTGCAAAGATGAAATAAAAGAAAACCTCATCCGTCTAATCAGACTACCTTCTTCTATTGCTCTGTAGTCCAGGTCTGATGGTCAGATGTCCACTGTAGGAGGTTTTGGTGGTGCATAGGGGCCAGAATGGACACCATGACTCATCTGTGGCTACATAGCCCCATACACAACAGACCGTAATGCCCTCTGTTCTGACAGCTTTCTACCAGAAGCAGCATTAACTTTTTTAGCTGTTTGAGCCACAGTAGCTCTTCTGTTGGATCAGGTCACACAGTCCATTCCTAACTGCATCAATGAGCCTTGACCTTATTGATTTGATTGATTTACTTCCTTGAACCACTTTTATCCCACAGAGCTGCAGTGTTGGTGGTGCACTGTCTCAGTCTTCTTCATGTCACGGTTTGGTTCTTATCATATTTGGGTATTCTCAGCCTTTTTCATGGAACGTTATCTAGGATTTTGTCCATATAATTGGAACTGCAGAATGATATGATCAGTATAAGATAAGTAGAATCTTCTTTCATGGAGTGAAAGTTAACTTCTCCGCTGTGTAATACTGGTATTAGTATTAGTATTGGTAACTAATAAGCCAATTTTGCAAGGTGTTTATATGCTGCATGTATGTCATGTGGTCAATAACAGCCTGTTAGGGAAAAGGCTGTTGGGTTTAGCGATAAAACTTTGGCTTTGACTGCTGATCAAATAAAGACTGCTGCTTCAGCTCTTGAAGATTGAGGTTAATTTTTTTTACATTTTGTAATTTTCTCCTTGTAAATTTGAAGGTCCCCTGCACAAACAACAGAGCAGGACTGTTAACGTTTATACAAGCAAATGTAGATTTGTTTACTTTCTTTATAAGGCTTCCTTCTAGGTGTTTAGGTTTTTGGTTAGCCACACCGGGAGTTGATGCTGACTGTTGTATGTTCACACATGCTCTAGCACATCACTCAACCTGCCTGCAACTAACCTCCCCCTTTTTACCCTGGCACCTGGGAATGATTTCAGCTTAACAAAGGACCATATGAGAGATGTGGCCCCAACAGCTATCTTTTTTGTAGTTTCATTGTTTGCCATTTGTTCACACGCATACACACACAAGAGCATACATACATGTATATAGCCCATATTAGAATAGTACCAGTGTGTTTGCTACTTTATAAAAAATCTTCTTTGACACAAATGCAGGCCTATTTGATGTTGCAAAAGAAAGAATATTGCCAACCTCTTCTTTGCAAACCTAAGAATCATTCTACTTTAACATGGTAATTTGACTGTAGTTTCTAAGTTGATTATAGTCAGAGATCCAAATAAATAGTATTTTATGAGACTGAATTGGGGATCTGGCTATTGTTTCCCTTTTAGGCCGGTGCCCTGAGATTAACTTTAAAATTAAACAAAGCTATCATTTAAAATGAATATCTTTCATATTAGTAGTTTAGTCAGTTTTTGGCCAATCGCCATTGCATTACCAGGAGCCAACAAATGGTGCCCTGTTTAAGTTGTACCACAAGAGGTTATAACTGCACAGTCAGCTTTATTTTTGCTTTATTTCTACTAAGTTAGCACAGCTCTTTTAGCTCATTGTTTTATGATTATGGCTCAAAGATTCCACTCACATTAGCATGGCTTTAAGCTGGTGTATGACGTTGGATGTTCTGTGGAAAAACTCTCAAATTCCACTATACTTGTAGACTTCCTGGCATGCTGAAGACAGTTTTCATTCACAGTTAGAGACCGGCTGGTTCAGATAGTACAGTAACAAGAGACTTACAGTTAGTGCCCTGAGACATGACTGAATATGAATTTAAATGTAGTTATGACTCTGCTGAGTGGATACTAATATACCAACATTCATCATCAATACCTTTGTAAGGTGAAATATTGGTGTTGTGCTGAGAGCTGGTTGTGCTGTCCCATGGGCTAAATTGAATCAAGTTCTTTGTAGGTCACACTCATGGTATCAATCACAATGAGTGGCATCTTACTTAATTTGGACTGAGTGGTATTTTAATTCACTTTTAAGTGACACTTCAATTTTAGTAAGGACCATATGTTTATGTCATTTAAACACAGGAAAAAATATATTTAAAACGAACAAACAAACAAACAAAAAAAAAAACATCAACAATGGCACCAGAGGACACAAACACTACATAAAAATAGGACATCAAGTCTTAGCAATAATATGTCCTTATGGAAATGCACTCACAGAGATGTAAGGTTAATTCATCACAGATTACAGACTAAACATTTGCTGCATACCTGTCTCACAGTAATGATTTGGGCCTCTTTATTGTTAGCTTTTCAGCAGGTGAAACCTAAAAACGTGTATCCAATGTGTTTTATTACAGTACACTGAGCACATGTGCATGGATATTAATAAAATATATAATAAAATGTAAAGATTGTAGACTAGATTTCGTAAGGAAGCGTCCATCTAAGCCATCAATAGCATTAGGCCTACTTCTTATGAATCATAACTGTTTTACTTGTCGAGTGACGAGCCATACCCCTGCTGAGCCCACCTCCTGCAGCTGCTCAAGCTCCAGCCTCAGCGCCTCCTGCTCGGCCTCCAGGTCGGCGTACTGCTGCTTCAGACTCTGGTTCTCCTCCAGAACCACCAGCCCACATTCCGCCGCCCGAATTTTCTCGCGATTTGCCTCCGCCAGCTCCCGAGTCAGGCGCTCCACTTCGGCCCGGCATTGCTCCACCGTGTCCCCGCATCCCGCTCCACCGGCAGCCATCGCCCCACTCCCCCCCTCGGCCCTCTGAGCCAGAGAGCCAGAGTAGACAACAAACCCGCACAACGAATCACACCGCCGCTTCAAATGCCATATAAATAAATAAGAATATAGATAAACCTCCACAACGCGCTGTCATCATCGCCAGGGACGGTAATCTCCTGCCATGTGATGCTCTTAGTGATGCGGCTTCTCATTATCTGCTGCCCGCATCCTTTCCCCCTCCCTCTGCTCTCTTTTCTGCTTATTCACCGGCATCAAGACGCCATCTCTGCCTGTAGCTATGAAGCAAAGCACACCGCCCGCTCTCTGTCATCCTGCCTCAGACTTGCAGCGTTTGGGCTCCCAGACGGGGAAAACAGCCCCGTTCGCTCAGACTCATGAGCCCGGAGCTGAACGCGCCCACTGGAGATTAGACGTTTCACAGTGCGCTGTATTTGCCCACTTTTACGCACGATTTTCTGTCATAATAAGCCCTAAAACACAGTGTTTCCGAATTTGTATTGTTCAACGCAGTTCCTTGAGGTGCAGCATTGTAAAAACTGAGGTGTAGGAAGGGGCTGTCCAGAGGCTGACAGGGAGAAGGGAGAGACAGAGATAGAGAGAGCAGGAGCAAAGAAAGCACGATAAATTTCAAGAAAAACACGTAGACGTAAAGAGGATTGATAACACGTTACCTAAATGTAAATTAAATCAGATCAATCGAAATAAAAGTCACAGAACAAGTGGCAATAATAGTGATTATAATGACAGGCTAACTAACAGTGGGCTATACAGGCTTACAGCTGCAGATATTAAGCAGGAACACGGATGATTCAGCAGCTGCATGGTGAAGAAATAAAGAGAGAAACAAACTACAGGAGGAAACAAAGTTACCAGTCCATCCCCCAGCAGCACAACTATAGAGTAATTCAACTAACTTTTTAATAATGGGTTTTGCCTGATCTTGAATGTAGAGAGAGTCAGTCAAACTCATTTTCATCGAGGGCCACTGCTTGCCCTCAAATAGCCATGTCTACTTGTAACAGTATACATGTAACTACTCCTTAATGTTAAATACCTCTTAATTTATTACTTATTCAAATTACAAATATTATATATATATATATATATATGCTAGTTGCTGTTATTATAACATAAATCATTTTAATTTGTCAGGTTAAGAAACCCACATTATCAATCAATGATCAAACTATCCAAGTGAATACAGAAAAATATAGAAAAATTAAATAGAATAAAGAAATCATCCAACACCAGTTATGACAACTTTGTTCATAACTTTTTTGTCACGTTTGAGAGGGTCAGAATAACGGTACAAGCAAAAAAACTATTCGAAAACATTACGGCAGAATTCCCTGGTAACAAATTCAACTGGTGTTGTGAGAGTCATGAACTAATCGTTTAATAGTCGAGAATCTCTTTACTGGCTCATGGAGCACGATTCATTCACTGACCCATCCCTGCTACAGCTAGTTAGTTGCACAGCTAATTGAAGACACCAATCAGTATATCATTAGTGTGTAACTGCTTTCTAACAACACTCGTAGTAACATATCAAGCTAATTGTGGCGAAAGCAACAGTTTATGTTTTTTAACTGAACTCCCCATTTCCCCTGGCAAACCGTCACTATTTCCATTCCTGCTATGAACTGTGAACGAAGGAAAAACGCTCGCTAAAAAGCTGACGTCAACCTAGCTCCACTCAAAAAACAAGACTCACTAAGCGCACAGTACGTAGCGTCAGCACGCACAAGTCGCTCACTCACCCCTCCCTCCAGGTGAGCTACAAATAGCTGCAGATCGCGATATACTCGAGCCATAAAGATGAACATATCACTCACTGACACACCCCCTCCCTCCTTGCGAGCTGATTCACGTCAGCTCGCAGTATGCACCTACTGGGTCACTGACTCAAATGACTCAAAAACTCGATTCACTTTGGTGAATGACACATTTAAACTCGATTCAGTAAAAGCATTCGAGTTTACCATCACTAAACATAACTTCTCAGAGTCACAGCAGTTGTAGTGTGCCTTTTTGTAGCAACTCGAAGAAAAAACAAGCAGAACCAGCTTTTAACCAGTTTCTTAATGATATGGATCTCAGGAAACGGTGGCTGTGGGATATAAAACGAAACGAAGGGACGACGTTTAGCTTAAAACGAGGCAGCAGATTTAGATTTAATAAATTATAATTATATAGTCTATAAAATCAATAAAAATCGTATAGTTATATTCTTTCAGATTTTTTATCTGATAATTAGCTGTGTAATAAGTGTGATAATGTATCGTGAGCCGGGATTACTGGAAATATAATTCCACTGATCACCTGTCGGGAGGTATTTTTTCAGTAATCATAACTCACGATACATTATTCCTTACATAAAACACTGACATTAAAAACAAATGTGTAAGAATCAATCTTTGGATCGTATGACATAAGCTTAAACCTCGAGTTTATGGGGAGCCTCTCTTCCTCATCGATCTGTAACACTCTCTCACCACTACTTCGCCATTACAAACATAATATTAATGTTAGACAGACATGCATAAAATACAAGCTTTTACAACAGAACTGACCAAATAATAATAATAATAATAATAATGATAATAATAATAATTATAATTATAAGAAGAAGAAGAAGAAGAAGAAGAATCAGACAGAATATTGATTAACTATACTATGTTTGTTGATTTTATAGGCAATGTCTGAAAAGTTGTGTTGAATTCATGCCCGCTGTCATGTTTATTATTGTTTATCCCTTCTGGACGACTTCCGGTCAGTGGAATGCGGAAGTGTTAAAACCAATTTGTTGTTTTTCTGGAAGGCTAACTTTGGTATTGTTGGAATGTCAGATTTTATGCTTCTTACATGCTTTTATATTCTTTTATGATTATACTGCTTGAACTTAATGAACTGCTTGTGATGAAGGAAAGAGTTACATTTACATGAATAAAGAAAGTAAGGGCTGCACAATGTAAAAAGGATAGAATGTACAGACATGAGTGAAAATATATTTTATAAAATATCCATATACGGTATATTGTGTAACAGTGGCTTTCTAATTACTGACCGAATGAAGGGGATACACTGGGGTTGTGGGGCTTGTGGTTTGTGACTGTTTCTCTTTACGCAAAAACTGGGACTATCAACGGCCGACAGGGGCTGATCGCGAGATTGGAGCCAGATATCACGAGGCAGAAGTGTTAGAGCAGAGGAAGACACCACCCAGATACCTCATTTCCTTTGTGTAACAATAACATAAGATGATAACCAAGCTGATGCTGGAGTTGTAAACTGGTCAGGGAGATATAGTCTGGTCCAGAACTCTGTAAAAGATCTCTTTTTCTATAGTCTATTTTGCTGTTAGATGTCAGAATAAAATATGTGAAACCGATTTGGACGTCTCCTGCATCACATAGGGAACTCAACAGTATAAACTCCATGTTTGGTATCAAATCAACACGAAAGACATGAGGGTTTTTCCACAGGAAGCACAAACGCCTTCCCATCTTTCATGAAACATCCTTCCATCTGCATAGATTTTCCTCTTCCTGGACATTTTGGGATTATTTGTATTTCAATTTCTCAATTCACATTGTTGAAAATCGCATTGATCTGGGTACACTGCAATCTAGTGGCGGGATGCCGTCATTTCGCGGGTAACATAATCGGCATGCATTGTGGGAAATGTAGTTCATGGTCAGTGCACGCTTTTGACATATTTATTTTAAGACATTTTTAGCTCTCGCGGGCCACATAAGATGACGTGGCGGGACTTGAGTTCGTCGCATATGCCCTAGACTGATACTGGGAGTTGGTTCCATAGAAGAGGAGACAGAGTTGAGAGATCTGCCTCTTGATCCACACCTGGAGACTCTGGGAACCACAAGTAAACCTCCACCTCAAGAGTAAAGTGGCCTACAGGGAAAAGAAGGAACTACGAGCTCTCTGAAATACGTTAGTGTTTGGTCATTAAGAACTTGCGTTAGAGAGAGTATTGAAAATTCTATTATTGAATTTTACAGTGAGCCAATGAAGAAAAGCTAACACAATAGAATTGTGATCTCTTTTCCTAGTTCCTACTTAAGTATAACCATTCATTGTGTCTGATGATTGATTGAATAGGTCATAGTTATAATGTATAGTTTCTTCATACACCATTAATTTCCTTTTAAAAAATACCTATCACAATAGGTTGGGGATAAACTGAGGTCGGTTGGAATATGTCACAGTCGCAACAGTCGCGTATTTATCCAACCAGAAATTAAGTAACACATAAACTGTCGTTTGCAAAAGAGGGTTGATTTAGTCCCCATCATACTTTATTCAGCACGTGCAAAATTCATGAATCTCATACAGTCTAAATACGGAAAAAGCAGATACATTAGAGGTTTGTACTTAATGTTATTATTAGACACATACATGAATTTCTGTTGTGCCTTCAAGTTGAAATAACATTTAACTATTTAGTGTATTGCACTCGATAATATTTTGATCTTGTATCAAGTAGCGGGTTACATTGATACAATTTATTACTATTATTATCACTATTAAGAGCATTAGTACATATCCCGATAAATGTATTTCAAGAGAAATATTGTTAAACTCAGATATGAAACAAAAAGACAAATACAGTAGTATTGGAGTAAGTATGGACACTTTATTCTTGTTTGAATCGAGGAGGATTTATCAGCATCAAGTATTATTTGTATTATTCCTGCAGGGGGCAGAAATATGCTGGAAATGCCTTCAACCATTCCACGCGCTTGTGCGTCACAGTTTAGCCTTCAAAATAAAAGCAAAAGTAGAAAAAAATATTAAACGGATTTAAACACACGCAAAGTGTTTAAGCCGTTAGTTCATTTAGACTTCAGCCAAAGTAATTAGAACACAGTCACGCGGAAATCGCGGGATTCGATAAAATGATGCAATTCAATACGCTGTGAAAAATAAACAATTTCAGTTCAGTTGAATTTCACATTATATCGCAATTTCTAAATCTCATGATAGAATTATACCCACCTCATATCATTTTTGTATGTATTCATATCTTCTTTACTCACTTTATAGAGTACACTGGTTGTCCAGTGAAACAGCAGTGAGATGAAGGAGGCTAGGCCTTTATTGTGAAAGAAATCATGGTGGAAGTATGAGTGGTTGTGTGTCTCTGTAGACCGACTATGTCATCTCTGCGGTGATTCCGCCGCGTTGCACGTTGCTAGTTAGTTGCAATGTTGTAGCTATTAGCACGAGAGCTATTCTGTCGCTGGGAGGGAGAACTGCCATTCATTTCGCAAACGTACATCTTCAGTCGTTTACAGTCGGGCCAGCAGCTCAACAGTGGTCAAGGGAACTTCTCAACAGAATAGCTGTTAGCTTGTTGTCTCGTCTTTCTCGTAGCTCACTAGCCTCGTCCAGCTAGCTCACTGTTAGCTAGCCGCTAGCCTTCTGCTGCTTCCTCCGTTAGCGATCCCTCTCCGGCCCAACGGGAGGACCATGGCGATGAGACAGACTCCGCTCACCTGCTCTGGTCACACCCGGCCTGTGGTTGACCTGGCCTTCAGTGGAATCACTCCTTATGGCTACTTCCTAATCAGCGCCTGCAAAGGTGAGTTGAACGGGCAGCATTTTACAAAAAACGTGTTAAAACGTCGCTGATAATTCTAACGCTTAACGTTGGGCATTCAACGGAAGGTACAAGACGCAGATCATGCTGAGCACTTGACTGCATGCTGCTTGTTTAACGAAGAATGATTGCACCCTAAATACCATGTGTCTGGTGACTCACTCAACACTGCAGGCTCCCTTTGGCCACTTTTATTAACACTTGTATTCTCAAACTACTCATTTGTATTGATGAGATCAGATTGCTTCTTAAAATTTGGATTTCTGAAAGCTGTAGCTATAATGTTAAACCAGAAAGGAGGCGTTGAGTGGTGTGACTAACTGACATCGTTGACAGCAGTATCCACAGATTAGATTTTCCTCTAGTCTGCTGGTGTGCTGTTCTCAGGTCTAACATTTGTGTTCTCTCTGGTGTACTTTGTCAGATGGCAAGCCCATGTTGCGCCAGGGAGACACAGGGGACTGGATTGGAACGTTTCTGGGTCACAAAGGTGCTGTCTGGGGAGCCACTCTGAACACAGACGCCACAAAAGCAGCCACAGCCGCTGCTGACTTTACAGCGTGAGTAAAGTGTCAAGACCTGCCAGACTCTTTCCCACATTATCATGAAACAAGCCGATAATAACCCTTATTCATCATTTTTCCCAACCTTCTGCAATTTTCAAGACAGATTATTGTGAGATGCTATGTCATAATTCTGACTGCTGTGTGCAATGATTTTATTAATAATTTGCCTTCAGTTTAATCTCTTCATAAACAGATCCTATCACGATATATGTATGCACCGTCCTTCTTCCTTACATATGCAAAGCACACATGTTAAGTAATGGTGATTGATCACAGTGAAGGTAAATGAAAACAGGAGGATGTTTTTCCAAACTCCAGGGGGTTTCCACATCAGTGTTTATTCTTTTATTTCTGTTTCAGCTTTTCAGCAGAAAATTGAAATATTAATAAAAAAAATTATTATTGATCAAAAAGGGGACAAGGCTCATTGCAAGTAGACTTATTCTTTCTCAGACCAGTCTTTTTTTACAGATCAAAGGATAGTACACAGGTTGATTGACATATACACCACCAAGCCATTATGACCACTGACAGGAGAAATGAATAACATTGATTAAGTGGTTACCATGGCATCTGCCAGTGAGCGGGATATGTTATACAGCATGTGAACTTATTGTCCTGAAGTTTATATGTTGAAGTTAGGAGGATGGGAGTGACTTTGACAAGACCCAAACTGTGATGTGTAAATAACTGAGTCAGAGTCATATACAACACTGCAGGTCTGTGGGATGTTCCCAGCCTCTTTCAGCAGGATAATGCTCCCTGCCACACTGCAACAATGGTTCAGGAACTGTTTGAGGAACAACACCCTCTTTTGATTGGGTTGTAACTAGAGGTGTAACGGTACTCTAAAGTCACAGTTCAGTGTGCACTTTGGTTTTGAAATCACAGCTCAGTACAATTTTGGTACAAAAAAAAAAGCCAAAAAATCCCACACAACAATAACAACAACAAAAAAAATCCTGAGAAATATGTTATCTTGTTTTTCATTTGTCAGTGAAAACATTAACCATAACACAAGTCCCTGAACAAAGGATGGTTCTCTTTAAATAAAAACATACCTGGGTCTTGTTATGAAATTAAAGATCGAATAAAGTTAGATTAATGAACTTATTCGCTTGGGTAGCTCAAGCTCAGTGAGGTCTGCTCTGTGCTACATGCTACACTAGGTTGCTTGGATGGCTCGACAACAACAACGGGGCTTTGCGAGCTTTCCATTACCCGGAGGAAACAAGGAGTCACGAGCAGTTCCACTTTGCTTTTCCATGGTGACATTTTTGACACGTTCAGTACGTGTGTGTATATGTACCAAACCATTTGGTACAAATTTATGACACACTATACCCCTAGTTGTGACATCTCTATGGGTTAATGTGCATCAACAGCACTGCGCCCACTTCTCACTCAGCACTACTCATCTGTTGATGAGCAGATGGGGCCATGGTGACTCAACTGAAATCAGGCTATCATAGTAAATAAATGGATGTAGTTGCAAACAAATGTAGAAACTGGCACACATCCATGCGTAAAAGTTATCAGAAATTGGGGCTTACATGTGATTTATGTGGCAGAAAAGGTTCACTGCTGTTTGGCTGTTAATAGCCAAACTCCAGCTGAAGTTTGAATATATCATTTATACAGGAGTATTCTTTAAAAAGATATTCTTTAAATTAGATATGTGTGTGTGAATCAGTGGGAATTAAATCTTGACCTTTGCACTTTTCAGAAAAGTGTGGGATGCAGTAAGTGGAGACGAGGTCCTCACACTGGCACACAAACACATTGTGAAGACTGTCACCTTTACTCAGGTGGGTGCAGTTTCTCAGTGTGGTTGACTTGTCAAAAGACCACATTCATTCTTCGAGGTCTGATGGCCTCACACATCTTGCTATACACATCCTGTATATTTTTTGTCCCACATATATGATACATAACAAACCATTTTGTTGTCACACTAGTTTCAGTCACTAACTCACGCTTGTCAACTTGATAATTTAATGATACTAGAAACCAAATAATGATGGTTTAGGTTCTCCATATGTAAATGCTCTGATTAGATTTTAGCTGAAATTGTTGCTTGTGTTGTCTTGATGATTGGACATTGCTATGTTCTCCTCTTCATATTCAACCATGCATGCCATAGCCCACCCCCCTCAAACAACCACACACACACACAGCAGTTATAAATGCTCTACATCCCCATCACCACATGCACACATGCCTTTGTTCTGCATATGTAATAATTTTATTGATATATCAGTAGAACTTATATTGTCTCTGAATATACTGCTTCTGTTCAGGACAGCAACTGTCTGCTGACTGGAGGAAATGATAAGTTGCTGCGGATCTATGATCTCAACAACCCTGAAGCAGGTAAGTGAATGGATCAAAAAGAAAATTCACTTATTAAATGTGTGTAGCTAAATGTACATGTATTTTAAGGGATTCAACAAGCTTCCCTTTTTTCCATTTTTCTGACATTGTCTTCACATTTTGCTGCAGTTAACACAGCACTGCCTTCTGCTGGTGACAGATCAAATTTAAGTTGAAAGTGTCAGTGACTATGGAAACATCCATAGGTGGATGCTCGTTCTTGCCTAAAAAAAAAAAGCGGCTACATCCTAGTAAGCTGACTGATGTGTCTTCATATGGTTTACTGGATCCATAAAGCCTGAATATAGAGTCATCAGCTATAAGAGTTACCAATGTGGCTGGGAACAGCCCAGGTCTTGGTCATAACGCGATTGTAGGTACACTGTAGCTATGTTGACATGCGCAAAATTTTTTAAATCTGATTAAAATTCTGATTAGAGCTTTACTGTTTACATGGACCCTAAAAAAAATTGATCCATTCATGATGTGTTGACATGCATCGCACGTTTGTATAATATTCTGACATTTAGGAAGCAGTAGCAGAAGACAAAGCTACTTCCCATGTAACCATCATGTCTCATTTTGAAATAGACTTTTTTTTTTTTTTTTTTTAATGGATCTGTTCCATGTTCTCCAGCTGTACTTTTTCTTCTACTTGAACAATTTTTAAGTTATTTTAATAATTCCAGTCACATATTTGTGTCCAATACAGACCAGCAGTTCTTTTGAACTCTTGCCATATCTTCTGCAAGCTGTAGTAAAAGTGGAAATGCGTATTGCTGAGAAAGACAACGATGTAACATACATGCACAGTTAAGATAATTTCTACCCAAACTTCAGATTAAGTGTTTACATGTATGCCAAACCGCTCAACAATTTGCGTAACCCACTCATCTTGATTGGAAGGAAATTTTTATCCGAACAAGTTTGATCGGGTCAGAATTATCAGATTGGCGTGTTTACATTACGCATTTTTATTTTGGTCAGTTTTTGAATCAGATTACTTGTGTCCATGTAAACATAGCTTGTTTTTTGTTTTAGTTCGTTTTAAATTTTAATTTCTGGCCAAAGCTTATCATGTGTGACACCTGCACCTGGATGTTTAACTGTCAAATGAAAGAATCTGTGACACTGTGAGTTATGAAAAAGCAGAAAAGACATACATCTCGTTCAGTCAATCCCTGTGATATTGACCATTGAATTCTCATGGATCCCAGTACCACAGGAAATAGCAGGTCACACCTCAGCCATAAAGAAAGCTCTGTGGTGTAATGACGACAAGCAGATCCTCTCCGCTGCCGAGGACAAAACCATACGGTCAGTAAAGTGGCCTCTTGGGGTTTTTCGTTGTTGGTGGATTGGTGTTTAGCTCTGACTTTCACAAGCCTTCACTCTAATCATGTGCGTGTCTTAGTGTTGTGACTTACCAGAAACACTTGTTTGTTCAGCAGGTAATTTCAGCAGACTCTCTAGGTCATTTGGTCTTTACATAGTGTGTCTGTGTGTCTCCATGTGTCCAGGCTTTGGGACAGGACCTCCATGGAAGAGGTGAAAACACTGACATTCGACACATCTGTGAGCAGTATGGAGTATGTGGCTGATGGAGAGATTCTTGTGATCACATATGGAAAGACAATTGCCTTCTACAATGCTCTGAGGTAAGTGTATGTGTACTAGAAACATGTTCTTAAGGGTGTAACTCAAATGTGACCCTGTCTACTCCATTGTCTTGAAAGCCATATGAAGACAGAAATGTTACATTTGAATGTACTGCTGTGTAAACATATTTAAAACGCAACTTTGTCACAATTATACAGGCATGTTTTTTTTTTTTTTTTTTTTTTTATGGACAGCTGTTTTGCAGATATATATTCTATTAAACAAATTTGTGCCATGGACACACAGCTTCTCCACATTGACATAAACACAACTTTGTGCAGTATTCAAATTATTTCCTTTTCTCCATTAGCATTGTTTGCAAAAAAAAAAAAAAAGAAAAAAAAGGCAGATCTCATTCAACAGAAGATGTAAAAATCATTCTTGTACTCTTTTATTTGCATAGCCTGGACCTGATCAAGACCGTAGAGGCTCCGGCTCCCATTAACTCTGCCTCACTCCACCCAGAGAAAGATTTCTTTGTTGCTGGTGGAGAGGATTTCAAGCTCTACAAATTTGACTATAGCAATAAGGAAGAGCTGGGTGAGGAATGTGGAGCTTTCTATCTCGATGATTGTATCAGATTTTAGCAATAGTTCTATAGTTTAGTGAAGGTAAGTTTCTTCCACTGTGAAACACTGCAGGACATTCTGATAGAGATTTTGCTCTTTTTTTTTTTCTTTTTTCTTTTTTTTTTTTGCAAAAGGGATGGGAAGATACTTGGTTTTGATGGTACAATTATAGTGAAAGATATAATCCTGGTTTCAAAATTATCACAATTATGGATTTTGGTGGTACAATTATCAACTGACATTCATGCCGAATGTATTCTAAGTTTTAACAATGCACTTAACACACACACCAGTTAGAAACTACACAGTGTTGGACAGTAGTTACTTAAGTTACTTGTGAGTGAATCACTGGATGTTGATTGCGTAGATTATCATTCAACTGCAACTTTCTTTCAGTGGGCTGTTAATGCCATCATCCTGAACAACCCCTTGGTCATTGTTTTTCTAACCAAAATACTCAAATTATTTCACTTTTTTTTTTTTTTTTTTTTTTTTTTTGGGGGGGGGGGGGGGGGCTTCATTTGCAATTTAGCCAAGGTACACACAAACTAATAAACACAAAATGTAACATTTTCTGGGACATTTTGCCAAGAATTTTCTTTTCCAACTGCATTGCAGGTTGCTCAACATTAATTTACCAGTAATGCCCCTTTTTTTCTGTGAACATAATCACTTGGCTTTTTTGGGGGGTTGGTACCACTCAGTCTCTAGTGTTGAGTAATTGTCATGTTTTAAATTGCGGTCAATAGTAAAACCAGTGAATAGTACCGTTCCTAATGTGCAAGCTACTTTACGGGCCAAAGCAACTGATCTTTTGTTTGTTTTAATCAAGGGAAAATTTAAAGTGCACAAAATTATACAATTTATTTGATACTTGAATGTTCCCATCTACTAAATTAATACTAAAAGTATTATATGGTTGTGCTTCTCCTGTCTGCAGAGTCCTATAAAGGTCACTTTGGGCCAGTGCATTGTGTACGCTTCAGTCCAGATGGTGAGCTGTATGCCAGTGGCTCTGAAGATGGCACCCTTCGACTTTGGCAGACAGCGGTGGGGAAAACCTATGGCTTGTGGAAATGTGTCCTGCCTGGTAATACATCAACTTGTACTTCAGTGCTTGTTTCAGGTTCTGCACAAGGCACCAGATAACTTGAGTGGAGGTGTGTCTTGAGGGGGAAAAAAAACTGTAAACATCTGATTAAGTAAAGTTAACTATGCATGTGGCAAACACCTACACTGGAGAGAGGAGACAGTCTGGACCTCTTTATTACTCCCCAGTAAATCTGTCATTGTTTCCCAATTTTATTCAGAGTTCTCATTTAATAGAAAAGCTGTCTTATGTTGAGATTTGTGCCCTTATTTCTGTGTGTAGGATGCTAATTTACTCTTCCCTTCCTTTACAGCCACACTATGAGGAAGCAAAGTATTTTGTCAAGTGCAAATATGGGAAAAATGTTTTAAGACATTAAATATATTTGATAGATGCTGATTTTCTATGGAAAAAATGCAAACTATCAGCAGTAAATGCAGTTTGTAAGGCAGGCTTTCTGAGAGATAACCTTGCCAACAGCACTATCTCATTATCCAGTTGTCGTCTACAGAACAACGGAGCTAATTGTGCAACAGTTTTCATGGGTGATTCTTCACAATGGTGTCTACTGGATGGAGAACACATTGCTATTGATGTGTCTACATTCATCATGGAGTATATGAAGTATCCAAGGAAGGAAGAGTATACTAGCAAAGGAGTTGATTACTTAATCAAATTACCCTAACGGCAATTAAATGTGGCTTCATATTTACCCTCAGGCCTGAGCGCCACCTACAATACCCAAATGTGGATTTAATATTAAGAACAATTTTGCATGGCAGCACCGGAGGTTTTTTTTTTTTTTTTTATGCATATCAGTTCTGTAGTTTTAGCTACCAGCTATGTTGTCCAAGTACATATCCAAGTATCAATGTGACTTCTTTTTAAATCTTCTGCTTGTGCTGCTCCTCAGAGGACCTGGGGGCAGAAAACTCTGAGCAGTTGTACACCCCAGCCCCTGAGATCAAAGCCTGAGGAGAAAGAAATCCTGCCTACAAGCAAGATGAGAAAAGAAAAGAGTTGGAAGGAGATGAGCAGAGAGGTGTTCTATGAGGCCCCAGCAAGGATCAGCGCGCAGAGCATCTCCATCCATCAGCAACTGATATGACTGATATTATGACTGCTTTGTCAGTTGTAGACGAACCATCCCTCGCACACATACCTGTACACACACAGACAGACATTCATGCTTACATTTTATAGAATCCATTGGACCGTATTGGCTGGAGAGTAAAGCAGTAGAGCTGTGAATGTTTTGTGCTCATCGCTGCCTGCCTTCTCTCTGATCAGCCCAGTCCTGTCTGTCTGAAACTTATTTCAGTCTCCCCTCACCTTGAATCCTGAAACCATACAATGCTAAAATCGGTTTTCATTTCGAAATTAAAATATTTCATTAATGGGCTAGACAAAGGCTTTTGTTTTTGGTTCAAAGTTACAAGAATACTGGAGGGAGCAGCAGAGTTTGTTCAAGTTTAAGATACTTTCATTTATTCAGAAATTGTTATTCACTACTGTTGTACTGGTTGTGCATAAAGTTCTATGTCTAAATAGAGGAAAATATTGTTTTGTCACAAAGTGGATAGGGAAGAATGACATCTTTTTTTTTTTTCCATTTTGGATTCTGCCTTTATTTGTGTCCAGTGATGAAATAAACAAATGCATTACTGTTTTATTTGAAAGTAATGATAAACAAACATACTGGGTTTGGCTTTCAGTTTTATTTTGTGTTTCCTGTGGGCTTCATTCATTATTGAAAAGCATCACTTGCTCTTTCTGATCAAGCGTAACAAGTGGATGGACTCTTTCATCCTTTGTGCAACTGTGTGTGAACCCACATCTCATCTCTGCCTTTATTCCTTAACCCTAACCCTGCAAGTCGGCAAACTTGCACCATGGCTGCTTAGTGTCATCCTTAGTACCTGTTCCCTAAAGAACCATGAGCAAAAAGCTGTCATATGTATAAATAAACAGTAAATAAAAACATTGTAGAAATGGAGGGAAAAAACATTACATTATTTTTACCTCTTTAAATTTCTGTAGTACTATATTTACCAAAGCATTGTGCATTAATTGATTTCTATATTTCTGCATTTACTTATGTATTTCTAGGCAAACATGTGAATGGATGGTTTTAACAATTGATAGATCCTGCTCCTGCAGAGATGAGGGGGAAAAAGATACAGTTCCAACTCTACTCACTAGAGACATACTACAAAACTGGGCCACTGGCCCAGAAAATTGTTATATTCTTTTGATTATAAGATGTACTTGCGTAGACAGACAATGGTTATGAAAAATCTGTTTGTTTTTGCGGGAAAGAGGAAGTTCCTAAGCTCTCTATATCTGTAGATATGAAAACCATACACATTGAGTTCTATTTAAAGCAAAAATGCCTACTAACTGTGGGACCTTCATTTTCTGGGTGCCATAAACGCGTGACGTTTTTCATAGCTGCACGTCTGGTCCGCCAATGAGTTTACTGTCTAACAATCCCTGGCCAATAGGAGCCGGTCTCCACCGGCAGTCACTTCCGCTCGCGCCTGCTGCAGGTTTTTCCCAAATCAGTCCCCTTATAGCACCGCTTTCATTTCTCCACCCGTCAGCGTAAAGAAGGGGGTGGCAGCAGCGATAGCAACTCACATTATTTTGCTTTTTCGTACTGAAAAAAAAAGGTTAGAAGTGTCTTGCCTAATAATTAACTTTACAAATCCCATCCAGCAAGAGGCGCTGGTTGACCGTCCCGCTCACCCCCTTCGTTTTGTTCACTTTCCCTGTTGCTATTAGCTAGCTCCCTTACCCGGCGACGGCAACTCGGTCGCTCCACCTGCACGCCGACATGCCGGAGTACCTGGACGACCCATCCGTGCTCACTAAAGATAAACTGAAGAGCGAGCTGCTTGCGCACAACGTGGAGCTTCCCAGCGGCAACCAGACCAAGGACGTGTATGTGCAGCTTTATCTGAAGAATCTGACCGTCCAGAACAAGAAGCATGTCACAGCCACCACTCTGGACGCCTTCTCCAGCGACGAAGAGCTGCCGCCGCCCGTGGTCTTCAACAGAAGTCGCTCATCCGGCAGAGTGAGTTTTGATTGTTTTGATATAATGTTTTAGTTAATATGAGCAGGAGGCAGCGCCAAGTTTCTCCAAGCCGCGGTAAAAACAACGGAACTATTCTCTGCGTTTTACAGTGTTTGGATTCGCACATATATACACGTGTTTTTGGCCGCAACCACTCATTTTCGAACTCAATATTCAGTATTTGTCAGTGACGTAGCGTCGGTGTCCAAAGGAAATGATTAACAGATGTGAGCTGATTCCATGCTTTACTAAAAATCTTTGACCGTCACGCAACAAACCTCAACTAGTGACTGAAGGAACTAGAAGACAGCTCTTTACTATCATGTAGTCAATCAGTTTTATTCGTGTTTATTTAATTTTTTGCCAAGCCCCATCTCCCCCAAAAAGATGCTGGACTGAAGTGTTCTGCTCCAACACGCATCAGTCAATAATACAACGTTTCGATTCCCAACCGGGAAAAACTGGTTTAAACTACCTAAGGTGGAGATGGGCGGGTTTCTCTCACACTTCTCTTTGACATGATAATGTAATCACACTTGATGGCAGAGAGTTGAGTGGATAAACAGAAACACCGCTTCAGCTGTTGATACATTAAATAAAATCACGCCCAGATAAGGAAGGCGATAGGCCGCTTTTTGTTTTTGACTGAATGGCATTCTTTTACCGGCCTTTGCTGTGTTGGTTGCAAGCTGCAGTTTACCAGAATTCTTCAGTAGTTTTAAATTTAGTACTTAACGCAAAAGGTCAGGGGATTCCCTCTCAAGTAGTATTTTTAAGTCTGCTGACTTATCACAGTGCAAACAGTAGCTGACTTTCCAAGTATATATGGTTGCTCTAAGCTCTCTCACATCCCGCTCAGGCTTTTTTCACTACATTGAAATACAGTTGCACCATAGAGGAAAGAATTACATGGCAGCTATGATTTTTTTTTTTCCCTTTGTCTTTCTGTTTTGTGTAATAACTTCACTAACTTCATTATCCTGAATTAGCTTGACAAACAATCCCTAAAGAATTGAATCATGTTTACACCAATGAGATTACATATGATATGTAATTCATGCTATGGAATTGGCATTCCATAGCAAATGTATCCGTATAGACATGTAGATGTAGTTTTTTATCCCACGCAGGGCTGTTTAGAGTTATGCATGACTTCCTGTGCATGTTCTAAAACTTTCACATTTCATTTTCTTGTGGTCCATAGAGTGATTTCTCAGATTGAAATTTATTTATTTATTTTGTACTTGGCCATTCGTGAAGGTCGTTGACTTGATCTTTTTCAAGGGAGTCTTGGCCAAGAAGCAGCAACAAAACATCCCACAGGCAGGCGACAGTTACAATTAACAACACAATCACAATAAGTTAATGCAAGCAAAATGTCAGTGTCACCAAGAGCAATATCATCAATAACTGAAGCTTAAGTTTTATCCAGGCATGAGGGGTGTGAATGTGAAATGCAGATTTTGATATTACAATATCTACCAAAAATCTTTTTTTTTTTTTTTATTAACATTGTGCAGAGCTAATCATACACTTTTCATTTACTCAAGTTGTATATTTATTCTTGTTAATTTACTGCATATGTATTTTATTTTGTTCTTTTAATCTTATTTTGATACATTATATTTCCTGCTGCTTTGCGTTCTTTGTACACATCATGCACTGTGTTGATTTATGTTTGACGTGTAGTAAAGTCAAGGAGGTGTGCAAAACGGAGGTGGTGCATGAAAGAGACAGCTGTCACAGTTCATTCATAGATAGATGTACGATTTTTCTCTGTCGGACAGATGAGTTACTGTATACTGTGATGGCATGATGCAGAAATTATTTTGTGTATCTTTCCCTTCGACATCAGAGCTGTAACAGCCTCGTTGACAAGGAGAATGACGGTCACTCCAGTGTGTGGTGGAGATAGTGATCAGGATTATCCATGATAGATAACAGTTGGTTCAGGGTCCTCATCTCCACCATACTTTCCACAGTGTCCTGTTTGCAGCCAATAACGGAGCCAGGCTTCCTGATGAGTTTATAGGTGGAGGAGGGGAGGGGGAGCACAGGGCATGACTTCTCTGAAATTAAATGGGTTATGTGAAGCTCCCCAGGATTTTTGTCACAACTCTTTGTTCTCTGAGGTGTAGACAGTGAAGAAGATGAATAAATGTTGATGTTTCTCAATGATTCTTTATAGTTGGCCTGTTTACTGTTTTACAGTCACTCTACGTGCTGTTTGTTTACAGTCTCTGTTTAATGTATACAGTCAGCCTGTGGACTGTCACATTCGGCCTGTGTATTGCTTCTTCAGTCAGCACAAGAACTGTTTTATAGTCAAACTGCTCACTGGTTGTTTCCAGTTGGCCTGTTTGCTGTGTGGGTTTTTTTTTTTTTTTTTTTTTGCTCTTTGTAAAAGACTGCTTAATTATTTTACCGACTGTCTATTTGATGTTTGTTTGCACTGGGCCAGTTTACTTCTAGTTTGCACTGTTTCTTGACACTTAGACATAAACCTTATCCAGTAACTGTAAGGCGGTGCAGCTTTGAGGCACTTTAGTGATGTTGGAGTGCATTCATTCATCTTCTACCGCTTATCCCAGGGGTCTCCAACACCTGTCCTGGAGAGCTACTTTCCTGTATGTTTTAGATGATTCCTGCTCCAACACACCTGATTCTCATTTCTGCCTTAATATTGACAGCTTTGATGGGAAGACACCAGGAATGTAGTGTCAAGCATGGGCATACTGCAGTGACAGTGGCAGAAGGAGGAAAAGGAAAAATTCAGAAATGTAAATGATCAGCCATAATACAAGATCACTTATGTGTTTACCATAAGTGAGTGGTATATATCAGGAAGTAGGTGAATATTTAGTCCTGAAGTTGATTAGTTTAAACAGGGAAATGGTCAAGTGTGAGAATGTGAGAGATGTTAACGAGAACCAAATTGTGACGTGTAGACAACGGAGTCATCCTGGGAACTACAAAATGTGGCCCAAGGAAGGAATATCACTTAATCAAAGGGTCAAGGGCAGCCAAGGTTCACTGATTCATCAGAAGGGCTACTGTAGATCAAACGGCTGAAAATTTCTAATGGTGGTTCTAGTGTCTAGATGTTGGGACACGCAGAACTTCATGATCTGTGTGTATGGGAGCAGTTGAAGACTAGTTAGGTTGTCGATCCTGACGTCTGTCTACCACCAAAATGTCCTGTCACAAAACTTAATCAAAACTTGGTACAGTGTATGCTATGCGATTAGATACACTAGGAGCAGACAGTCGAGAGAGCAGCACTGTTCTGTTCATGCTGCCTTCAGAGCAAATCAGAAGTCCCAGAATTTCCCAGGAGCCAATCAATGCTCAACATGCTGGAAAAGAGAGTGGAGAGTAAACCTTGAGCAAACATGGTGAGTGAATGGGACTCAGAAGAAAGAAAATTTGGAGAGGCAACATCCTCTTACAAGTCCGTGGTGTGGGATTATTTTGGACTTGGCGTCAACTACAATCACAACGGAAAAATGACAGTCAACAACTAAAGCACGATGTGCAAGCATTTGCAGCTTTGCAGGTTGTAATAAGGTTTGTTGTTTGTTCTTGGTCATGTTCACATTTGTCGTTTGTATTTGTAGCAGTTAAGTAGTTTGTATGAGTGGGTAAAAATTGTATTTATTTTTATTAGATACTGCACTTTCTTTTTGCTATTGCCTATTTTTGATGAAGAGAAAGTAAGATGTGTTCCCTTTTTATGATACATTTTGTGGTTTGACTACATCTGTTTTTTTTTTTTTGTTTGTTTTTTTTTTTTTTTTTTGCCTTTTCTAGTGAGTAGTTTTATATTAAGAAATCAAAACTGTACCGTTGCATCCCTAGTGGACATCTATGGGATGTGCTAGATAATAAAGTCTGACCCATTGAGACTCCACCTAAAAACTTCCAGGACTCAAAGGATTTTCTGCTAACTTTATTAAGTTTTCATCCACGTACCCCAGCGCACCTTCAGTCCAGAAGTCCAGACTGTGATGAATTGTGGTTGTGTTAGTGGCAAAACGGATATCTACACAATATTAAAGCAGGATATTTGTAGGGCTGTGTTTTTGTCTGTCTAGATGTTGCTGGTCTTTTGTATTTTTGTTTCTTTCATTGTAGAAATGCTTTGCTCAGGAAAAGGACTTGTTTAGATTGGCATTGTGTGTAGTAAGAAAGCTGATTTTGAAAGACACAGCTGGGATGTAATTAATTTGCTCTGCTGTAGTATTGTTTTATGCATCGCGCTTTCCTGTGAAACCCTTTGTTCACATTCCTTGGTGATGATGGGTATGAGATGCAGGTGGTAGTGGGCAAAAACCTGACATTCCTGACATTTTTGAAATGGCTGAAGTGAGAAGCTTTCCAAACTGAACCCTGGATACTTTGTGTCTTTGATGCATGAAATATTCCCGCCTGCCACACTGTCTGTGCAGAGAGGAATGACAAATGGCTAATATTAGCGTCACTTCAGTCCAACCACACATCCTCCATTATTAATCCACTAAGCAACGAGTTGCTTCTAGCATCCACAGGTCCTGGCATGTTTCAAACTACTCCATCCAAGCTTCAATGGGGAGTTGTAATGCGTTAACGCTACAGAGTTACAAGCTGAGCAAAGCTGTGAGCTCACCGTATAGTAATGCCTTCAAAGCCAGGGTGTGGTGTCAGGAGAGCCTTCCCTCCTTTTCTCCTGCGTGTCACGCCAGTCCAAGCTGCTGTGATTATGAAATTCCGGCTCTGGCTCTCATCCAGACCAAACCCCAGTCAGGGCCCACTGAGAGCAAAACTCAGACTCTGTGTGTCTAACATTTAATACATGTTGTGAATCATGGCAGCATGTCACCACTGAAACTAGGCACATTGCCTTTGCATTCCTCACATTTTCCTCTGGTTTGTTGCCAGGTTAAAAAAAATTGTAGAGTACCCCAGGTGTAAGTTGTTTTAACCAAATCACTTTAGATGGAAGAAATGATGAGTAGAAGAATTCCTCAAGGCAAAGAGGCTTTATTCCGAACTTCATTGTTCCTACAACAATGATAGTGCTGCAAATGCATTTTATTATATCCTTCAAGAATGCGTTTCAAACCATATTCATAAAAAAATGTAATATCTAATATCTGTTTTATAAAATAAATAACTTTTTGGATTTTTTTTTAACCATTATATCATATGTCAAGTAGGAAATTGGGACATTTTCACATGTATAAGAACCAGTGGAGGAACCCCCTTGATGAAGGTTCCTCAGAATTGGCTTCAATAGATTCATTCTATGCCTTTTATATACCGCCTGATTTTAACACGGACTTGACTTTTTCAGAAGAACTTTTTTCAATATTGTTTTTGTTTTTTAGGTGTATTTATGTTTTCAGAGATGAAATGACATTTGCAACCAAAAAAGAAAATAAAAAATAAATGTAAGAAAAATGGAAATGTATACCCCTCCACCTGCCTGTCCTAGTCCAACCAGTCAAGCCAGACCATTGAGTCTGGTTCTTTCTGAGTTTTCTGTCTCTTAAAGGAAGATTTTCCCTCCGCTGCTGCCAAACGCTTGCTCGTACCTCATATCTCATAGAGGTATTTGTAAAGTCTCTTTAATTACTTCGTTAAAGAGTTCTAAAGCTGTTCTATATGGATTATGCCTTGGGGTAATTTGATGTAAATTTATCATTTGGCGCTGTAAGAATAAAATTTGACTTGCTTTCATGCAACTTTCATGTGTCATTTTGGTTCTGGCTCATAGTCAGGTTTTCCTTCGGGAAGAAGATGACAACCAATACTTGGGGAAATATGATCATTCTTGTGTCAAGCTTGATCTTGCAAATCAATTTCAGTACTCATATTTGTTTGTGAGTTTGTGATGCTCATCATTGCCATATTGTGAACACAGAAAGCCACCAGGAAAACAGACAAAGTTCATGTAGATGAGCTGGATGTAACCATGCTGACTGATGAGGGCCTGAGGGATGAGCTGCTCAAGCAAGGAGTGGATGCAGGGCCAATAGTAGGTGAGTGCTCATTACACAGCAGCAGGGTCCAGACTGTGGTGACACCTGCATTTTACACACAGACACACACATGCACACAGGGACAGCGCACCATGTTTGATCAACTCCAAGTTCCAAATAACAGCTAAATGAAAGGCAGGTCACTACTGAATGTATTGCAATACAAATTATGCCATTCTGCTCACCCCTCAGAATTTTGAGAGGCATAAAGTGCCTAAATAAACCCCTGGTAACTATTTGTTAAATTAGTTAGTTATTAGTTTATTTATCAGTGACTAACTGAGCTGAATTCCTAAAGAATTATGTCTTGAGTGAATGTTGTGTATTTTAAGTTTTATGATGATGATAGGTTTACATGGCAGAACTCTGGCTGTTCTGAAAAGCCACACACCATCACAGCTGTCAACTCTTGTGTTAGGCTGATTGGACTGCAGCCTTTTTGCTGCCTCTTCTGGCCCTAAGAATGAGTCACAACTCTTAGTTACTTAGGGGAAGATCTCTATCAAATTACACTGGGGTCCTCAGAATCATCACAGGCCTGTGCAGCCCCCCCCCCCCCCCCCCCCCCCCAAAAAAAAAACACACCTTACATATTCTTGTGCAGATTTAATAAAGTTTTTCGTTTTTGCTTCTCTTCCAGCATCCACCCGTAAACTGTACGAGAGAAAACTGCAGAAGCTGCTGGATGATGGCCCTGTGGAGCCACAACTGCCACAGGTAGTTGTCACTGACATACAAGTCAGCCTGAATGGGAAGTCTGAATCAGAACTGTACAGTGACATGGAAGACGGTAAGATTGCGGCCCAGGTTTATCTCCTTGGGATGTTAATTCCTAATATGACCATGGGGGGCACCTTATGAGTGTGTGTATGTATCTGTATGTGTACATATATATTTTTTTTTTGTGTGTGTGTATGTTTAATAGAAGTAACAACACCAACAGAACCGCAGCCTGCTGCAGAACCAGAAGTGGTTCCACTGGTGGAGAAACCAGTGAGGAGCCGAGGAAAGACGCCCATCACCACCCGTACCCGCAGCAGCCAGCACCACGCGGTGAGAAACAACTTCTCAGCAAGACGGTTTAATCTGTTCACATAGCCATCACCTTTACTGACTATGCTTCTGGTGTTTAAGTAGAGTGGAATGGCCTCTAAATGGGTTTGATCATTCATACATACATACATACATACATTCATTCATCTTCTACCACTTATCCATTTCTGGTTGCGGGTGCTGGAGCCAATACCAGCTCACATTGGGCGGGTACACCCTGGACAGGTCCCCAGTCCATCACATGGTGAACACATAGACATAAAGAGACCAATGACCACTCACACTCATGCAAACTCTGCACAGAAAGGCCCCAGGCCTGGGAACCGAACGCGCAACTTTCTTATTATTGCTGCTTGCTGCATATAAGATTCAAAGCATATGATGTGGATTAGCTGCTGCCATGCACATGCTAGGCAGAAAAATTTTATTTTGTTCTTGTGCCTCCAGCTTTTACAGCTGCTCTTTAAGTCCATCCGGTTTTTGCTTTTCACATTTGGTGTGCATATTTATTGTCATTGTAAAATCTGGACAACGGGAGGTCACCCTTTACTATTCCTAATCTATAATATTCTATCTAAAATTCTAAAATATTCACTAATTCCTCTTTTTACTACCATAATATTAGAAGGCCCTGTGGAAACATCTCCAGCTTCTGTATTTCAACCTGAAAAGGCTACCTACCTTCCTTTTTATAGCCTACAGATCTACAGGGAAGTACTGGATTCATCTAATACGATCACCATGCTCACACCTCCCAGCTATGTCAAGTGGTTGAGTTATTCCTCATCAAAAGTTGAAAGTGCAATCACATGCCTCGATACTCACTATACCTCTGTTCACTTGTTTGTGCTGTTTGCCACTCATGCTATCCAGCATGTAGTGCATCATTACCAGCAGCTTTAGCGCTCTTAATGTGTTCAGTCTACATGCTGCAGTGCAGTTTCAGAGCTTGCAGTTAATGATGCATTTTTAAACCAGGAACTAAATTAACCATGATTGGTTTCAGCACATATTTGGAGCGGAATGACATGATAATCAATAATAATAAATATAAATATAATATCAATAATAAAGAGATGGTATATAGGTTTCTTTTCTGCTCTGTTCGCACTATTCCTCACTTTCTGAATGGGCATCACAATAAGTAGAAGCTATACATTTTGGCAGAGTCACTCGCAATCAGAAGCAATACATCACATACAATGTGCAATACACAACTATATATTGTGATGTACTGCCATTTTTACCTTGCCATAAATATTTAAATCTATGTATTTCATCATCTTTTCATATTGTTAAACTAATAACACTGAAGGTAAACTGTAGGACTGTATTGTAGGAAAGTAGGGACGTTTTTATCCAATAATAATGAAAATAATAGTATTAGTGAGTCTAATACTGACTAGTCAGCAGGTACTACTACATTATTACACAAGAAATTGGTACTCTCTGGTCATCAGTCAAATCAGATTTATTTGTATAGCGCTAAATCATAACAAAATTACAACAGGCACTTTACATATAGAGCAGGTCTAGACCAAACTCTTCATAAAATTATTTTCCATTATTACATGAGTATTCCACACATAGTTTAGAAGAGTGGCATGTTGTCAGGTCTGCATCTCTGTTAAAACTGAGCTGTAAGTCACAACAGATGTTGACATCTTTAAACGAAAACAACAGCTACTCCATCATGTAAGATGAACTGTTTATGGAGTCGGGGTGTCGGGTCATTTCCTGAAATGTCATTTATTCTGTTAGTCTTGTGTATTTGTTAACGTGTCAGGAACCTCAACTAGAGTCCACAATCCACTGCCAAGCCATCATCCCCTCTGGTTAGCCTCCCCAGATTCAAGCCACACAACTTTAGGCTCGTGTGACATAGGAGTCCTACTGGACTGCGTCAGGTCACATTAGATATAGAGCCTACAAGGTCACAACTGTAGGGGTACAGCTCTTGTCATATATCTGTAGCTGCATTAATTTCTTTTCCTATTTTCAATCCCACACTTGTGTTTCTCAGTAACACTTGTCTGAATGCTGCACTGCCATTGTTAGGGTAGTGAAATATTTCTAGCTAGTTTATAGTTGTACTGAAGAATTGGTTAGTTGTGTGTTTATCAGAGTGCAGATGTTGAGCATTTTCGTAGGGACAGTTGAGTTGACATCTGAACTGGTTAAACTCCTTAAAGCAGAGGTGTCCATATACGGTCCTGGAGGGCCACTGTCCTGCATGTTTTAGATGTCACCCTACTCCAAAACACCCGATTGAAATGATCAGCTCATCATCAAGCGCTGCTGAAATCTAATCAGGAGTCACTCATTTGAAAGGTGTGTTGGAGCAGGAAACATCTAAAACATGCAGGACAGTGGCCCTCCAGGACCAGTTTTGGACACCTCTGCGTTAAAGACTAGATACATTGTCAGTGAGCAGGAGGAGAGTGCCACTAATGGCATTATGTTGCACAAACTAAGTCGACAGAAAACCTCCAGCTTTCTGTCCACATGCAACCTTGTGAAGATGCATAGCTACACACCCACCAAGCCGTAGGATTTGTTAGTGAGAAGGTTAGACGGAACTTGGCCCTTTTCATGCTCACAAATGGATTTAATAGTGATAATGGTGGTTTGAAGTGGTCACTTGGGGCAGGCTTGTGCTTACAGGTGACTGGAGTGAGGAGATGAGGATCATTTCCCTTTGCATAAGAATCCTTTAAAAGTCGCATACAGCAAGAGGTTTGATAATGCCACTGGTGAGCTTCACTCACCAATCAGCTCTGGACTCAATGCTCCCCATTATTGCTCTTGTTTGTAGGTGGAGAAGATCACAGCTAGCGACCAAAACCCCAAAGTGGAAAAGAGTGACATTCTGAAAGAGCTGTTTCCCAATGACATGAGCAGTCCAACAGGAATCACGTAAGTCACTGTGGGCATCATGTGAACTCTGGTGAAGCTGTGTGTGACTAACCACAGGATTCCATGATGTACGTTTTCTGTATGCATTAATTAAAGCTAAACTCAGATTATTCCTGTTAAGACAAAATACCACCTGCTGACAGTGTAGTGAAATAAGATATTTGTTTTGTTGTTGATTTGTACTTTTTCACATCAAGGATCCTAACCTGACAAATGAATCGCTGACACATCACATCCAATTTAGTTTTTGTGTTTTTATTACAAAAAGTATATAAAGCCCTGTCACCTTTCTAAAGGAATTATTCATTCTTGGAATCTCCAGTTATTCCTGTGTATTTTGAACATTACTGGTTAAAGCAACTGTGTATTTATTCAGGACAAGATGGCAAGTCATTTTGAATATTTTTTTTTATAAGCAAGAGTCAACAGAACTTCATATAAAAGTGTTTTCCTCAATTATTACATCTGTCATTATCACTGTTTTCCTAATTCGTATCTGATTCACAAGGTTTCAAGTAGATTTCTGATTCAATTCAATATTGTTCAATATTGTGATTTGATATTTTATCATTATCAATTTTAGTTGGATACCACAGATTGTCAGAATTCTGTAAATGGCACAACACTCTAACCTGGTGCATTATAAGTGTTAATCAACACCAAGAATTAATCATAAAGTAGTAACATTAATGCACTTTTTGTTAATATGACCTGTTTACTTACAATCAATACTGACATTACTCAGTCAAGTCAAACAAAATACAGAGGGTAAGGTCAGTGCTTCTAGGGTAGCACCACTTGCTTCAAAAAGGAAGATCAATATGAATGAAGAGATTTTTATTTTTTTATAATTTTTTTTCTCTCTCCCCCTGCCCTGCCCAACCCTATCAAGTTGGATATCATTTCATCTGACTTCATGGTTACAGGTCTTGGTTATTTGTGGATATTCAGTGTGAACAATAAACAGATTATAACTCAAGATGATGGATCTGTTTTTCTGTGATCCAGACCAACTAATAGTGAAATAACACTGACTTGACTGGCTCACATAACCTTCAGGAAATAAAGACTCTCTAATCACTGTGTTTTACAGTGCCACCTGTCGGCGACCCATCCGAGGAGCAGCCGGTCGCCCACTGAAGTCCAGTGATCTGTGGAACAATGAAAACTGCCTCTTCACCCCAAAAAACATCAAGACCAGCATCTCCTCATCTTCCACAGAGAGCCACGTTGTCAATAGAATTGCCAGCCTGCCCCAGTCTAACTCCCCTACCAGCTTTAGCACCTTTACCTCCACCCCCTCCATCACCAACTCTTCCTCCTGGCCTCTGTCAGCTGCCCCCCCAGCAAGGCAGACCAAAGCAGGGAGCCGCAACATGTCTTTCTGCATGAAGCTCTTCCTGCTTGCCATTGTGGCTGCCTTCCTTTTCTTGGTTTACCAGGCCATGGAGACCAACACAATCAATCCATTTGGAGCCTCAGACACAGATGTGGTCCACGGCAGTGCCACAAGTGTCTGAGGAGAAAGAGAAGCTTGGTTCTACTCTTTCTATTTTTTTTCTCCTTGTGTTTGTGTGTGAATCTGCATCGTAGCCATTTTGTCCACGGGTGCTGTGAAATTACCTCTGACATCAAAGCCTGTTTCTATTTCTTTTGTATCTAAATCTGATTTTACTGAATCCCCAAAAAGGTGTGACAAAGCCTGACCTGTGTGTGTGTGTGTGTGTGTGTGTGTGTGTGTGTGTGTGTGTGCTTGAGTTTTATTCACACTCAGCCTTAGTTTATGTGTCTGTAAGTCATTAACAGCCTTGTAGATGGAATTTGAATCTGTAATATTTTTTTATACATGACCATCTTTGTTAATGAGACAGGGAGGCTTGATATTGTAACCCAAATGCATAAAAGTTTCTTATACCTTACTCCAATATTTTCTTAATGTTTGCCTATAAAAAATTTTAATGTTCCAGTTTATTCTACTAAATTATGTACTCACTGTCATAATATTAAAGATCAACTCAATAAACTTATGTTGTCAATGCGTATGATTTAACATTTTATTTATTTGTGAGCAAGTTATGTGTTGCATTCTGTGCCAGATTCTCTTGGACATTACGAACGCTTTTGGGATACAAATGAACATGGTTTGAAGAGAAACTGAGAAGCACTAAAGCCATGTTTCAGTTTCTGTTTAAAGTTTAAGATAATACATGTGATGGTAAAGGGTGAGGCTCCACCTCACAGCTTCCAGGACTTAAAGGATCTACTGGTATCATCTTAGTCTAGATACCACAGATCACCTTCAGAGGTCTGAAGCCACACTTCCAGCAAGGCTTGACACACAATAGAAACTGTCCTTTTTACTATTGTGCATACTTAGGGCTATCAAAAGTTTATGCAGGGATTGTTTCTTTAGTGGAAGTTTCAATTTACATTGTGATGTGTGGATCATTCTGAGTAATATAGACACTATCCAATCCTGTTTTTCCATAGCTGTATGTATCACCACTAACATAATATAAAACAACATTCAACTTAATAATGGGAGGCAAACATGTCAGAGCCTGAAATTTCTGTACCAGGACACACAAAACAAAACCTAGAGTAACACCAGACATTTGCATTTTTATGAGTTGACCCCTTTATTATTTAAAGCTAGCAGATATACATTTCAGGTTACTGGAGCCCATAGTAATCACTGCCTTCAAAAGCCTGTTAAGTTTTACAATAGTAATGCAGAAAAACAGCACACCATTTCCTCAGAACCAGCAAATTTTTAGTATTATTATTTTCATTTTCTCAAAGTAAACTGAATTGACTAATCATTTTCATAAAAATTAGGGTATCACTAGACTTTACTGACTTTTCATTGTTGGAGTCAAAGCTGCCTGTGTTACACATTCTGTTCTGATATGTAGATTTTGAAGCCTGGTAGAGTTTTAGAAGACGCAACTTCACAGTTACAAACAAGCCTATTTCCAGTAATAACAGAAACAAATGAGGACGTTGACCGAAGTATGAGAGGAAATGTAATTTTGTTGGTAGTTCTCTTCTCCAGTCTCTGGTTGAATATGCTTTAACGGATAAGTAGTAGAAGACGAGCATGAGTATGTCTTCTATGGAAGCTTGCAGAAATCCAATTAGAATTTTCATTTTCCTATACGTATGTGGGCAAAATAAAATTGTGTTTTTCTTATGGCATTTGAATATTGTTCATATATTCTTAATATTGTAGAGCAGGAAATTGGTAACATTGGAAAATTCATCCATCCATTATCCATAGCACTCATCCATTAAATTGTCTTTTTCTAGAGGTATTTGTTTTTGACAAAATGACAAAAACAAATGTGTTATTTGGGTAAATGATTATGCAACTTCAGAATTACACAATCATTCGAATATACTTTATTTAGCTCCGTCAACATGCTCAAATATTATAACATGAAAATTTAACCAAAATGGAAAAAAAATATTTATTGGTGTTATTACTGCCCAATCAGTGTCAGCAGCATGTGAGAAACTGCAGTTTGAACAGTCACGTGAGAAGTGCACATCGAAGAGATCACATTCGTTCAGGTCAACCTAAACCTTCTGAGAGATTGTATCATACCTCCAATGACACTAGGAAGAAAAGCGACTTTATATTCAGTTTCCTTATCTTGTGTCTGCACATACAACTTCAGAGCACCTCCACACCGACATGTGAGCCCAAATGCACCGACTGTCATGAAATTCAACCAGGTGTCCGGTTGCGTCCACTAAGTGATTCTCTCTAAAGGGGGCTTCGCCCTCGGCCGCATTAGTTTGGACCAGAATAGAAGCCGCTGCCAGCAGGCGGCTAATACTGTCATTAGCAGTCCCTCTTTGTCAATCTGTCACCCTTCCTCTTTTCTTCTGACTGTCACACACACAACTGTCCTGTATCAGTGGCTCGCATCCTACTAACACAGGCCGTCTCTGATCCAACGCTGTGACGAAATGAGAGGTGTTGATTGACAGCTCCCTGTTTTCTCTTATTGGACAGAGTAACAGACCGACCCGCCCAAGCTTCGCAGTGACGTCAGGAAAGGACAAAACGATTTACCGCGAGGTCATTCGGCCTCTGAGAAGAGCCGGTTTCAGCTAAGCGGAGGCGCCATTTTAAGACCTAGAAAAGGTGAGTGATAATAAAGATGTAAAATAATACATATTAAAAACGGCATCGCAAATTTATAGCAATGGAAGTTCTACGCAGCCGTGATCCTGTCAGCTGTTCAGTTTACGTTGCTCCCGTCTCTACACTCACTTTATTTTACACAGAGACCTTCCACTGTGTAGCGGGCAAATTAGCTTAGCATAGTATTCTAACATCAGCTAGACAAGAACGAGGAATACGTTTATAAAACTGCTGCGTCTGTGCTACTGACCAATAATTGGAAGGTAACGTGTACTAGCTGTAAAATAACATTTACCGTGATCGTTTCTGAGGCTTAGTCTCTATTCGCCAAGCGTTGCATTTCCTGCCCACGGTCATTCAGACGCTAAGTTAGCAAGCATGTGACATAGCGTTACACTGTGCAGATGGTTTTACATGGGTGCCGGTTCGCTGGAGGTGAATTGCGTTACAAGTTGCTGTTCTGTCAGAGCTAGCCGCCAGCTAACTCATTTTCTCACTACACTGCAGCTCCGCCAGCAGGCAGGACACCAATATGTACCCCACTACTTTGACGCAGCTGGCACGGGCTAATCCGTTCAGCGCCCCACTTTTCACCCTCCAGAAAGTGGAAGAACCGCATCAGAGCTTCCATGGACAGAGGACCCGCACACTGGCAGCAGCCGCCGCCGCAGAAGGTAACCACGACATAGTCTAGGCTGGCTAGTATTAGCTGCTTTAGCTTAGCAAACCGGATTCACCAAGCTGTGGCCAACATCACTGCGTAATTGAGCATAGATGTACCTATTAAGTAAAGTCTACAGTATGCGCTTAGAACTCAGTTTTGTTTATTTCAAAAATATGTTTTATGAGAAATACAATTGAAGAGACAGCTAACCCCAGCTGCTAGGCCACGGCTGCACACAAGCTGCCCGTGGAGGACAAGGAAGGACAAAGCAGTATCATGTCTCTGTATTCCAGTAAACTGTATTTGTGTCGCACTGAAATATTTCTAAAAGTGGTGTTATGATGAAGGAAGTTGTTTACTGGTAGAATTGATCGTTAAGTAACACAATTGCAAATTATCTGACATTTGCCTGTGACCCCTGACCAAGTACAAGCTGTTCTAGCTTTTAATTACATGTTGTAAAAATGGTACCCAAAATTAGTTTGCAGCATTAGTCTAGTACGTTTCTAGGTTAAAATCTATATACTTTCTCAATGTCAGTGAAGTCCACACCACAAGTGTCAAACTTATTGACATCCATTTTGGTACATTTGGAGCTTCCGAAGTTCTGAATCAAATTTTTTTTTTTTTTATCTGTTTATGGTTTAAAGTCCATCTACCCAATTCATTCTGCCCTTCAATATGAAATTGTCCCTGTCATTAAAGAAAGTGAAAACAGTGCTACATATTTATTTACATTTAGGGGTGGAAATAGGTTTGGTCATACTATAGAGCATAATTCTGTTCTATGGCTCTGTTTTTAGGTTAAACACTTGATGGTGTTTGTTTTAAACCTTTATGTACTCTGTTGCATAAACAGTACAATGGTGAAACATCCTAAATATCAGTCTGTTAAAGCTTTTGAACGACAGACATCTAGGTAGGTTAAAAGCGCTGATATGTTAATTTTACGAGTTCCAATTCACCCCTCTTGGTCAGATACCCAAAATACTGAAAGAAAAATTCCTCTTGTTTAAAACCAGATATATAATTAAGTCTCACCTGTGTTTCTTCAGAGGGCGACAGTTGTGAGTTTGGCTCTCAAAAGTATTTCATCTTGTGTGGCTTTGGTGGGATTCTGAGCTGTGGCACCACACACACAGCTGTTGTTCCACTTGACCTGGTGAAATGCAGAATGCAGGTCTGTCTCTGTGGCTCAATGCTACATTTTTAAATGTCACACGTCGCCAATCCCTAACTGTTGTGGTCTTTTTTTCGTTAATGCACCAATTTGCATGGGAGAAATGGTGCCACTCCAGTTTTTCATTCATTCTTGTCATTGTGTAGTGATTCCCATGATTTAGATGTTTTGGTGTGATCATAACGTGGCTGCATGACTCTGCACTACTGTTCCAGATTGTATAAAGACTTCTGCCCGCCTCGTGAATCCACAACCTCCCACTTTCACTCAATCTGCAATGGCGTACCCATGTTGTAGGTGAAGGTCTCGAGAGCCACACCTGAGGGGAAATTAAGTGTCTTGAGTGTAGACTGTGCTATTTGACACCATTAAGGCTGGCTCATATCAGTCAGTGATTGTTCATAAACACAGACAATGGTGACAATGATGTGAGAGATTTTCAGTTTTTTGACTCCACCGTATCAGCTTTTGATGAAATGAATTGTTAATCATTTTTATCCATTAGTGTATTTCAGAATGATTTGGTTTCGTCACAGTTTTGTAGGTCCACACGTGCTTATTTTTATCCAGTTAACTACAAATTAAATATCCAATCTTCAGCAAAATGTTGGACTAACTCTGATGCAGCCATTTGTTTAATTACATAATTTATGTATGAATTATCCATATCAAATTTCAAGTCCCTGTATATAAAATTTAATTAACTTGAGCTAAAAGGACAACAGTGGCTGCATGCAAGCTGAGATATGAACATAAAAACTTTTTTTTTTTTGGGGGGGGGGGATCTGTCCGATTGTTTGAAACACCCCTGTGGTCCTTGAAAGTGCATACTGAAATCACGTGTATGTATATATATATATTTTATTTATTTTTTTGTCCCCCCCCCCCCAAGTAAATATTTGGTGTGTGATCGTAATCATTGTAGCATGTTGGTGGCAGAGCAGTATATAATGGATGAGTCTTGGCACTAAACTGAATTTCTAGATTGCATCATGCAGTGATGATTCCTCCATTATGCTGCTCTGGTTTTTGCTGATTTTGTCCTGTGTTGCATGTCACGCTGCATGTTGCATGTGTGTTGTGTGTCCCTTCCCTTCTACCACAGAGGATGTCAGCTGCGAGTTTGGCTCCTCAAAGTACTATGCCCTGTGTGGGTTTGGGGGTATCCTGAGCTGCGGCATCACACACACAGCAGTGGTACCCCTCGACCTTGTCAAGTGTCGTCTGCAGGTTTGTATGGAAGCTCATAGTCGCAACAGGTAGCCAGCAGTAACTCCATCTTCTCAGGCTCCAGTGGCCCAGAAATATTATGAATAGTAAAGAAAACTAAAATTTGAACTACAGGGCTTAATGATTGGAATTATTTTTAGTACAATTTTTTATTATTTTTTTTAAACCTTAAACTAAAATAGAATCACCATGTGTACTCTGAAGCATAAGTTTCAGAAAAGGTGCCTTCAGTATTTAAAGTCAGCTTTAGGCACATATTTCCAAGAAGTTCACACATCAGTTCCTACAGCTGACTTAGATTTATTGACATGCATGCTAACTTCACTGTTTCTCTCCTAGGTGAACCCAGATAAATACAAGAGCATTGGCAACGGCTTTGCAGTCACAGTGCGGGAAGATGGTGTCCGAGGCCTGGCAAAGGGCTGGGCTCCCACTTTCATTGGTTACTCCATGCAGGGGCTGTGCAAGTTTGGCTTCTATGAAGTGTTCAAGATCCTCTACAGTGACATGCTTGGAGAGGTGAGTGCACACATTCCGCTGACATTTCTTCACATTGCTGTTGGAATATGTTGAACCAAACAACTGGTCAGCAATTAGTTGTCTCAACAATTTGATGGTTGTGCTACAGTCAGTATATTTAGAGTTGGTTAGGATGCTGTAGAGATGTTAATCAGGAACCCTGGGACACATCAGATGACATCAAACCTGTAATGAAGATGCAGTGTTATTACAGTTGTCCATTAAGATATATCTCAAGAGTTTTTTGATTTTGTTCATAGGCATTCTTTTAATCAATTGTAATACAAAAAATCCCATACTTTCACAAGTTGAAACAAGATGGCTACTTTTGGCAATGAGAAATAACCTAAAGATTGCTATTTTTTAAAATGCCTTCTGACGTGCAAACCACTATCTTAAATCATCAGGTTTGCTAGCTTTTCTATGATAAGTATCCCTGATTGGTCGCTGTCTGGTAGCTTTATTATTGCAACCCAACTTCTATATGTTGACTTCATCTAATCTTCCTGCGTGGTCTCACCCAACAGGAGAATACTTATCTGTGGAGGACATCGCTGTACCTGGCTGCCTCTGCCAGTGCTGAGTTCTTTGCTGACATTGCTCTGGCTCCTATGGAGGCTGTCAAAGTTCGTATCCAGACCCAGCCAGGCTATGCCAACACTCTCAGACAGTGTGTTCCTAAGATGTTTGCAGAGGAGGGGCTCTGGGCGTAAGTGTTGTGCCAGTTCCGTTATGATCAACAGAAAACAATTTCTGAGGACAACACGCTCCTTAGATCCACCTCTGGAGATGGCTGTCTTTTAGGCAGTGCACCTCAGCAGCTTTCTGGCTGTACAGTTGGAGGTGCTTGAGTCATTGGCGTGTGAGAGCAGTCCACCTGTCCCCCAGCCCATCTGCATCACTGGCAACCCTGTCTACTACAGACAGGGAGCCCCCAGTGTTGCCAGCCTGGGGGATGGACACGCATCATTGTTGGTGAAGTGTGGAAGAGAATTGAATATATTACAGTATGTTGTTAATGTAAGGTATTAATCACATAATACAAAATATTTTTGTTTAAATGTCAATATTTCTGAAATGTGTGGTGGTGTCAAAATATCATCCTTTAAATTTACCTGAATGATTTACAAGTCTACCAACAGTTTTCAGACTTCATATAACCTCTTGTGGCACTGTCATTGGACATCTTTTCACCATTTCAGCTTTTTTTGGCTTCCACACTAGATCCTTAATTGGATCTTACTTATCTTTCAACTTGTCACTCAGTTTCTACAAGGGCGTGGTGCCCCTGTGGATGAGGCAGATCCCCTACACCATGATGAAGTTTGCTTGCTTTGAGCGTACTGTGGAGATGCTCTACAAGTATGTTGTTCCCAAGCCCCGCAGTGAATGCACCAAGTCCGAGCAGCTGGTTGTCACCTTTGTGGCAGGTTACATCGGTGAGTAATGCAACATTTCAATTGTCGCTTGCTTTTGACTGATTAACAGTAATTCGTTATTCTCTTCACATAGAAAATAGTTTTGTTTTTTTTGTTTTTTCTTCTTCTCTCAAGAACCAATGGAAAACATTTGAAAGTGAATCAGTCAAGCTATGAACACCAGTCAAAGTGAACAGCACTTGATCTGGAGCTCGTTAAAGTAGACAATCAATTTCTAAAACCATGAAGCATTGACATTTTTAGAGAAGTTTGTCCTTTGTAAGAATATATTCCAATGTTATGGGTAAAGTTTTATTTGCACTAATCCATCACTCCTGGTGCCTGTATCACGAAGCTGGATTGAATCTCTTTTTGTTATTTGACTTCACTTACCCAGACATCAGCGGCCAAGGCGGTTATCTATAATTTCTTTAATCTCTAACTCTCTAATTGAGCCAGTGGTTTTCCCATCTAGATCTGTGTGCTTTCACATAAAAGGGGCGGCGTTTCATGCATATAATAAATTGGACCATGGAAAAGGCAAGAAATAAACAATACAATTAAGTCAGTAAAAGGCTAATGATCGTCTCCAGTCTACGCAGTGAAAGTGGAGAAATGTCGCGGTGGTGTATTTGCGACACTCCTAAATGAACGTAGAGGAAACACTGGAACTGATTGGTCAGTAGGCGGTCCTATATACCTGCTGAGCTCTTATCCCTGAACTTAACTTGCTTCAGGGGAGGCTGTGTTCTGCATAAGTTGCCATGGCAGTGTACCCTGATAGATAGAAAACATTTGACTAAAAACCGAGGGTTAAGCCTGAAGTTACCTCGCTAAACTGAAATCCAGATTTGTGATACAGACCCCTGAACTATACAGTTGACAGCAGATTCCAGTGGTCTGATGTGTTTTATGGGCTCATTTTGTCTCTGCAGCTGGTGTGTTCTGTGCCATTGTGTCCCACCCTGCTGACTCTGTGGTGTCTGTGCTAAACAAGGAGAAGGGTAGTACTGCTGTCCAGGTCCTCAAGAGGCTTGGACCTAAAGGTTCGTATCTCCAGATGTCCAATACCTACAACAGCAGCATAGTGAAATATTGAGGACCTGATCAACATGCTCCTTAGATCCACCTCTGGAGGGTGCTGTCTTCTTGGCAGTGTTCCTTAGCAGCTTTCTGGCTGTACAGTTGGAGGTGCTTGAGTCATTGGTATGTGAGAGCAGTCCACCTGTCCCCCAGCCCATCTGCATCACTGGCAAGCCTGTCCTCTACAGACAAGTAGCCCCCAGTGTTGCCAGCCTGGGGGACGGACATTCAGCTGACTGAACTTTAGTGCAATATCAACAGGCTGTTAGTCAATCATCCAACGCAACTATTAAACTGAACCAAATGTAGTTGTATTTATTTTTAAAAGGTGCAGCTGGGCAGCATATGTAAACTTATATGTTGACATTTTTGTACATCAGTGTATAAGGTGTTTTTGCATAACTAGTATTTTGATAAAAACATTCATCTCAGATATCTAACATACACAATGGTTGTTGGTGCATTATTTCCCCTTGCTATTTGCAGTATTTTGCCTTTGAAACACGAAAGCAAATTCTTCTTGCAGCTTTGAAGGCGTCAGGTATCTTTTTTCTAGCAGGATGTTTGAGCAGTGGTTTTCTAGTGGTGCTATCAGAAACTACTTTATTTTAGTGAATCACACCACATGCTTTAAATGTACTTTTAAGTGAATCCCAGTTCCCATCTGATTACTCAATGATGTCAGTGTTGGTACTGCAGACCAGGTCTAATGTTGTTTAATAGATATATAATAGAAGATCAAAGATCCTCCACACCCTGTTTGTCTTCTGACTGATATGAAAACTTGAGTTAAAAGCAATTTATTCAATGTGTGCAAATGGACTACAGTTCAGAACAGTTTTAACCATGTTTGTATCTCTCCCCTGTTCAGGTGTGTGGAAGGGTCTGGTTGCCCGTATCATCATGATTGGTACTCTGACTGCCCTGCAGTGGTTCATCTATGACTCTGTCAAGGTGTATTTCCGCCTGCCCCGCCCCCCTCCCCCTGAGATGCCAGAGTCCCTGAAGAAGAAGCTTGGCCTCGTAGATTGAAACACTGGCCGTCCCCTCATTCCCCCCACTGAGCTGCAGTCTCTGGCAGACACTTTTGAACCCCCCCACTTCTACAACGCACACAGCAGTTTTCTATATTTCAGTTCAGCTCGCCTGCTCTGCACTGAGCTCAGGGCTGCTACTACTCATGTATATTTAAAAACAAAGTGTCACTCTTGTCTTGGCAAGAGTTTAACAGGAAATATGCCTCTGTAGAAACACCCGATTGGTTTTATCAGTCCCTGTCATTAGTAAATGTGGATATTCTAATAAAAGAATTAAATTCCCTGTAACATCTGTCTTCAAATGCATTTAATTTTTAATTTCATCTGGATGCAGTCAGATGTTCCACATGTCACTCTAATTGGTCTGTTACTGCAGTTCAAGCCAGAATGGTGTCAGGTGTGGCTTCTAATGTTTTAAAAAGCCTTTCTGCCTTTGGATTCCCAGCCATGAAACTATCTCATTCAATTGCTATTTAACTTCAAGATATCTTTTATGTGCTCAATTCAGAGTTCTTTTGCAGTCTATGCAGTTGACAAGTTGGTATCCAGATAAGGTGCTAACAAACATATTAGAGCTCTTTGCCATGAACTAGGAATTGCAGTTATTGAGAGAAATTCAGGTTAAATCCTCAGTTTATACATTACCACAGCACTTTGTACTGAACTGCTAACTTGCTCCGGAGTAGTTTATGTTGGTGACTACTCCTTTCACAGGGTTCCCCAGTGTGACCAGTGCCATAAACTGCATGCAACAGCAATACAATCGAAAATCCTATCACCTATAAAATGCTCTACAAACTTTGCATTTAATTTGCTCATAAAATATCAATCAAGAATGGTGGTATTGTACTAAATGTAATGGGTAAACTTGTCAGGGCACCACTGAAAAGTTTTTGTTATGGACACAGGAAATCAAGGCTTTATATTAACTGGAGAGGGCAGTGTATTCCATTGGCACGGGAAGCTAAAGACAGCGCGACAGATTTCTGAAATGCAAACTGGGGACATTTTCAGACAGGGAGCTCCATTTTCAGGAACAGGCAGTACAGCAGCATGAGAGACAGCTACAGCAATGTGCCAGAGTGTGTTGAGAGCTTGCGCTCCTGACTATGAACCGAGCCCTAATATCCGCCTCCCCTCCTGACAGATGAGGGAGTCTTTGATGCTGGCGTCCCCAACTGGCACCCAAACGACAGCTTCCCTCCCAGGAAGAATTTTACCCTTTTTGTCCAACATGCATGTGATGTTTTCATGATTTCTGAATGCAACATGTGCCTTTTCCCAGTCTGCTCTAAGACTAAACTCTCCCTCTGAAAACAAAGTTGTCTACTCTAATAAGGATACCCAAAAATGAAATGCAGTAGTCTGGATAAGTTCAAGGCCATGCCAATAGAGCACATATGGACTGCAGGGTTTTCTTGTTGTTAGTGTACCTCTATAAGCAGGATGAGAGTGTGGTGGAGAAATAAGCAGCATCAAACATATTTTTTTTTCAGAGCTCTGTTTTCTTTTTCTTCTTTCATTATGTGAAGGATTCCCCATCAAACCAACAGTAGGCAGAATGCAGGACAAGAGTTTGTAGTAGCAGATCTCAACAGAGGTTCTCTGACTCCTTTCCCTTACCAACCACCCTGCCACTTGACGGAGAGCTGATAAGGCTGAAGGGACAGGAACCATTTGGTGATCTGATAGTTGGTATCTTTTGTTGAAGTCACCAAACTTCCCCAAGTTGGTTAATGTGAGAAGATCAGTCGGAGTCGTTGAAGTTCTGTCACCTAGTTTTATTTAAAGCAAAGATCTTGCAAAGAGATCACACAATACAGAGGCAAGTCTGCATCAACACCAGTGAGATCTGATCCACCCTTCTCAAACACAGCTTTATAATCTTTTAGTCAGTCTCTCCCCCCATATCTAAGACATTCCAAAGGCTATGCATTTGTCTCATGTCAGCACTTTTATTCTCAAGGACAAGGTCATAGCATGCGTTTTTATCAGTAACTGACATTTAGAATGAGTTTGATACTTTTCCTACAGCTCTGCACCTGCACACACATTTTCTTTCAATGTGGTCTCCCTTCTCTCATTATGCTGACTCATCTCTTCCTCCGTGTGGATGTGGCACTGAGACAAACAGTTTACTCCTCTCATTGTTCACACAGTCTAAACTTGTAACAGTAAGCATCGCAGGAACATAGTGTATTGGTATTAAACATATCACAATTATAGTGTATTAGTTTTAAACATATCACACTTTCATCTGCTCCAACCATTGCAGTGCCTTATGATCCTTCTCCCAGGTGAACTCTCTCTCAAGCAGATAACACTTGAAGATGTTGACAGGGTCCTGAAACGCCTTTTCCTGCTCCTCACCCCACTCAATCTTTGTCTTGGCTATACTGGTGAGATCAGTTAAGGGTGCTGCTCTGGCAGAGAAATCCCACATAGAATGCAGGTACCAGCCCACCAGACCCAGCAACGATTTTACTTCTTTTCGGGCAGTCGGTGTCTCCCTTGCTCAGATTGCTTCCACCTTGTCCTGCTCCAGCCCAGTGACACCTCCTCCAAGGTCTCCTACTTTGCCACCACACACTTCGCGGGATTGATGGTCAAGCCTACTGTGATTTTCCCCAACACAATTGCTAGATGGCCCAGATTTTCCTGCTAAGAGTTGCTATTGATCACTGTATCATCAGCAGCTGCAAATGTTTCCATAATTGCCACCACTTAATTCATTGGTCTTTGAAAGGTTTCCAGAGGCTCTTGCAGAGCAAACAGCAACTTGGTGAAGTGAAACTGATACTGAGGCTTCCTAAAAGCAATTAGAGGCTTTGAATCCTCAAACAAGGCCAACTTCCAGGAGCCTTTGCAAAAAACCAAAGTGGTAATGAACCTTGTTTGGCCTACTTGCTCGATGACATCACCCAGTCTTGGCAGAGGATAAACATCAAACTGATATTGTGCGTTTAACTTTCCGAATGCCATATAAAACCTGATACTCCCATGTTTTTTAATCACCAAGACAAGACTACTCCACTCACAACTTGAAGGCTCTTTATTGCTAATAAACAGAAGAAACAAATTTAAACTCCCACTCACTCCTCCCTCCCCCTTCTGCCTTGGTACAGACAGTGTTGTGTATAGTTACTTTGGAAAGTAGTTAATTAGGTTACAACGTTACCATTAATTAAAAGTAATCGGTTACGTTACAGTGACATGAATAAAAGTAGCGTGTTAGAGTACTCATGCGTTATCACATGCTGCAACTTAACTGACACAGACACACAGCCTCCTTTAAAAGCACAGAGAAGTCGTGACAATGAATAACATCAGTCATCCAACCAAATTAACTCTGCAGGATAACAATAACAGGAAAGACAGTAAGCAATATGCCACATAGTGTTTTATTAATTATTATTTTTTTTTTTTTTTAAATCCCAGAACATATAAATCAAAATTCACACCTACCCAGCCCAGGTAGCCTATGTATGAGCACCAAACAAGATTATGTAACTCCTGAATTTCTTTTAACCTGAATGCAGTTATGAAAGTGCATAAAGCGTGCTTACTTGTACACAAACTGAGGTAAACAGGTAGCAGATTCAGATCCATTTCTAACAGATCTAACAGAAATTTTAACAGCTGCTGTGTCCGCAAGTTACACAGTACGTTACTGTCTGATAAAAAGCAGGCTGCAGTCGGGATTTTCCTTTCCTTATCTGGAGAAATTCTTAAAATAACGGATTACTTAATGCACAAAACTAACGCGTTACGTTATACTTTACACAAAAAAAGTAATTAGAATACTCAGTGGGAGTTACCCACAACACTGGGTACAGCCTAATAAGGTAACCAGGGACTGACTGCTGTCACCCTGTGGCTTCTTATGTGTGCACGCCTTTCTTTTTAGGCTCATGCACTTATATTCTACAGCCACTGCTTCTTACTTAATCTCAAGCTCCAACATCCTTTTGTACATAGCCCTCACAGTATCTGCTCCAACCTGAAACATTTATTCATTCATCCATCTTCTACCGCATATCAATTTCCTGGTCACAGGATGTGATGGAACCAATCCCAGCTCACATTTTGGGCCACTTGTGTTGTGAGGCAACAGCATCAACCACTATACTGCTGTGCTGCCTTTGAGGTGTGCTGGAACCCAAACAAGTATGCCAGTTTATAATGCTCACTTAACTGATTAGGATCATGGTGTTACCACTTTCAATATTCTCTGTCGGGATGTGGAAGCCATAGACTCAGGGCCCAAAAGGTTCCTCTCATCCTGAATTGTTATATAAGTGAAAGCAATCGATTCATTTTTAGAGTGAGTTCAGTTGAAGTTGTTGTTTGTCCTGTGTGCAGTCCACGCCAATAAGAGGCCTTAGTAATTACAAGTAAATTAGTTACAGCCACATGTCCACTCTCAACATTTATTAAGATAGAGACACATTGAAAACTGAATGAAACTGTTACAAAATACTACAATGTACCACCAAAGCTTTATTGGATCAAAGGGAGATTGTTTCTTCATCATCCATCTAGGAAAAAAAGAGAAATAATAACAATCGTATCTATTTTCAAAAGCACTGTAAATGCAGGTAACACATCAATGTCCTTTTCATGAGATGAAGGTTTTATGCAATTTAAACCATGATCATCAACAAGAGTGTATGAAAGATTGTTTTCACTGTTACCTCTGCATCGAACAGTTTGCAGGCAGCAGTGCTAAGTTCTCCTCATCAACAACAGAGAGAGGAAAAGCTTCACTTACTTCCATAATTATCATAATACATATGTGTATAATGAGGTAACCAGTATTTTGATATTGGTGCTGACCTTGTAAAAATCTGGCCCACAGCCTGGGTCAGAGGTCAACCTCCTCACCACTTCCTCTACTATGGGCAACCTTCATTGTTGGCCAGCGCCACCTCTTCAGCAGCATACCTCCTGAGCTGCAGCCAAAAGCATGAGGCTAAAAATTGTCACACATTGGAAAAGCAAAGTGTGCATATCCACTCACATGTGAGTGCACTGAACTGGCAGATAAACAGCATCACAGTCAGACAGTCAGTCAGACAATAAAAAAGTAAAGCCACAAAAACTTTACAACTTTACACGTGTGGCTTCATTTAAGCAACACATTCACTTCAGGAAACACACAAGTGAATAATATCAGATCCATGCATACATGATGGTCCAGTCAGATATTAGAATATTCTATATTATATAGCTATTGGATATTATAATTGACTGCAGTTGTTCCTTCGTTTGGAAGCAGCAACAGTTTTGCATTTGGCTCTATTGATGTTTTTCAACTCTTCAAATTTACTGATAACAATACCTCATTTGTGAAGTATGCTGCTCTGCTTGGTGCACCGCTGCAAACTTCTCCACATTTCCTATTTGTCAATTGCTGATAACTCTACCCCTTTTTATGCATGTGCTAATAACCAGACAGGACAAACCTGTTCACATTGAGCTGGTTGTCTGGTCCATTGCTCCTTAGTAATGACATCAGTCACAATCATTTGATGACAAGATGCTGCTGCCATAGAAACACTGTTTTTCTCTTTGAGAATTAACAAATGCCATGTGCTTTTCTCTCAACACCTGCACAGCTGTGGTGCTGCCTATCTCAGCTCCCTGAATCTCTTCTGTAGACCAGTGGGACGCCAGGAGTATCATGCAAGAGAAACCAATTGGGCCCTCTCCCAGAGGCCAGATGAAAGCCACAGGCAACTACACAGTGCCACGCAGTCCATTTCAATAGGATCATCAATCTAAGTAATTTGTTTTCACCAGTTAAAACTGGCCAGTTCGGCTGTTGAGGTTTGACTCTAAGAAACAATATTTCCCTGTGTCACCGGGCTTCATCAAATGAAACTTGCTCTCAAAAGCTATCTTCAGCCACTAGAGGACCTCCTTACTCCACTTTTAGTGACTTTAGTTAATGATGTTGAGAGGTTGATCCAGTAAAAGTGAAGCACTGAGTTTGCATATTCTGCTGAGGGACAGCGATCTCCTCTTCTTCTCACATGAACATGCAGGATAATCACTGGCAAGTATAAACAGTTTTAGTTGTGCTTAGTTGAGAGCGAAGTGATTTTTTTTTTTGGAACCATAAAAAATCATATTTGGAGGAGAAGGTGGAGCTGAGGAGAAATGAGGGGAGGATGAGACCTGCTCTGTACTCCTTATTGGGATCCTAGAGGTACCACATGGTACCTGCTTTAGAGTTTAAGGCTCACTTGGAGACTATGACTGTTTTACAGACAGGCCATTGTTAAGATGGATCTAAGTTACCTGCTGTCTTCTTTTCAGCATTATTTCTGCTTGTGGGTGGAGGTTTAAAATCGTACTTATGTCAATACAATCAGACGATTTCAGCATGCTATTAATTTGATTGAAGAATCATACTCAAATGGTGCTGTTGCCCTAAAATAGGTAGGTCGCAGGTTTGGTTCCCAGGCCTGGGGCCTTTCTGTGCAGAGTTTGCAATTTCTCCCTCTGCCTGCGTGGGTTTCCTCCCACCATCCAAAGACATGATTGTTTGGGTTAATTGGTGACTCTAATTTGTCTGTAGGTCTGAATATGAGTGTGACTGTTGGTTGTTTGTCTCTGTCTGTCTCAGCCCTATGATGTCCAGGGTGTACTCTGCCCTCGCCCAGTGTGAGTTGGGATTGGCTCCAGCACCCCTTGGGACCCGGAAATGGATAAGTGTTAGAAGATGAATGAATAAACAAATTAATGAATCATAATCAAATGTGTCTGTATCACAGTAAGGCGATTGCTGGAATTGTAGAAAACCAAAACCTCTCCTCTGTCTTTCCAGCCATTATTTCTGATGTGTATGCATCTGCTGCACTGCACAGCTTTTTTATAATGCGACTAATTCCTGATGAAAATGGGGCCACATATAAATCACACACTGTTTCAAAGTTACCAGCAGCTAAAAGAGAGAGTCTATGTGTGTGTGTGGGAGTGCTGCTGTTCTGCTGTCATTAGAATCCATTTGTTTGCTTATGAAATTGGCAGATTTTAATCCACCAACAATGCTCTATACTCCAATACTGTTCTTTGTGGAAAAAAATAACAACAAAAAAAAAAACAATGCTTCTCTGTATGTGTCTGTACAGGGGGTCAAAGGAAATGGAGTCCATTTATGTATTCTGTGTTTGTGAGATCACAATGTCACTGTTCTCAGTGAATAAAACATCAGGACAATGAGAAATAAAAACGTTTCCCAGAGCCCCGTTAGTACATATCCTCTTTTTGGGTTTCATCACAGCAGTTATTTCCACACTGAGTGAGCCTTGTAAATATGCAGAGTCCAGTGAGTGGTTCAATGTTGTGATCTTCAGCCCTAGCGGCCTGTATTTTACTCCTGCTAGCATTGGTTTAGCTGCTGACGTCTACATAACTTCAGCAATATATTTTCATGTTCCATCTCCAGCAAATCTGCCTGCTGATGGAACAGCTGTGGATGCCATTAAGGGGAGTTAGACATCAGCTTTTATCATCAGCTCCAATACAAACTATGTTTCCATCACACCATGCCAAAGCCGGCAAGGCAGAGTGAGACGACCCCTGTGAACCCCGGATTTGATGGGTTTTCACAGGCGTTTCCTCATGATTTATGCCTAAAATAGTACACTTGCTAATTGATTTAACTTTCTTGGTTTGAAAATCTGACCGCATGTAGATCAATCTCAGCTAAAGCAAGAGTACAGAGGTAGAACATCCATCCATTATCTGCACCATTTCTCCATGCAGAGTCACACGGGGGGCTGGAACCAATCCCATCTGTCAACTCCACTCAGAGAGGCCTGAAGCCTTGCTGTGCCATGGGTGACTGTTTTTGCATGTTGAAAAGGAGATGGCCTGTCTGAAAGCTTTGGGGAGCTTTAACTTCAACCCTTTCCTTGATTTAAAATATCAAGAAAACAAAAAGACTATAAATGTTTAGACATCAGGTGCTCCACTGTGTAATTTCCTTATGGCCAAGAACACACAGCATTCAAAATGCAAATGCTGCATTTCAAGTTGTGCTAAAGATTAAAGATATAAGATTAAGTTAGTTCATAAGACAAATGTTTTCACCATGTGACAAAGACCATCAGGACATAGACTACAGGTCAGTGGCGGATGATGGAGCTCTACTCCAGTGCAAGATTTAAAACATTTAAAATAATGATGAATAAAATTAGACGCACATGATGTGGAACGTGCAGAAAGTAGTTCTGTTGGCCACAGTTCCTCTTCAAAGAGCAAAATGCTGAATACCAAACGTGTCTGTAAAGAGCACTCACCAACATGTCCCAAACAAGAGAACACAGTATAATAATAACAATAAGACTGGTGAAGTGAATACCATTGAATATCTGGTTACAATGGCACCTCTCAGTGGGTGAGCTTTATCAGGCAGAAAGTGAACAATTAGTGCTGAAGTGGATGTGCCACTGTCCTTTCAGCTCCCATCTCCTTAGTATTGCACAGCTCTCTCTCACTGGCTGTATGACTGAAGAGCACAAGCAGAACAGAAACAATACATCAAAATGAATATTCTCAATCCTCTGTGAATTAAAGGTCCAGGTCCAGGATGGGATGATGGTGGCCATACCAAAATGTGTTCTCCCTTTATGCTCATAGCAGCCAAGGCCTCGATGGTATTTTATATCAGCATGGGATGGTGCGTTGTCTTGCATGAAGATTTTTTCTACAATCTTTCTGCAGAAGGCATGGTTCTACTGACAACCAACCATGGGCACCTTAAAAGGGCCAACTCGTTTCCACCACCTCTTTGAAGACTTTGTTCTGGATGGTTGGTGGCCATCCACCAACCATCCAGAACTCCACTGATCTGGACCATTCAGTGTAGCATGGTATTGATCAGTAAATAAAACAGTGTGAAATTTTTCATTTCGTCTTCATATATTTCTGAGCGGCAGTACAGCGGCATAGTGATTAGTAGGGATGCAACAATAGTCAATATTGATATATATTAATATTATTGAACCGTTAAATACGTCCTGTTTGGTTCAATACATAAAGGCAAACAACGATATTTTGGTATGTTTTGGCCCATCACAAAACCTGATCAAAATTTGGGACAGTGTATGCTGCGTGATTAGATGCACTTGGAGCAGACAGTAGAGAGAGCAGCACTGCTCTGTTCATGCTGCCTTCAGAGCCAATCAGAAGCCCCAAAATTTCCCAAGAGCCAATCAGCGTTCAGCATGCAAATGTTGGAAAACAGAGTGGAGAGTAAACCTTGAGCAAACATGGTGAGTGAACGGGACTCAGAAAAAAGAACATTTGGAGAGGCCCTGTCCTCTTACAAGTCCGTGGTGTGGGATTATTTTGGACTTGGCTTCGACTACTATCACAACAGAATAATGACGGTCAACAAATACAGCACGGTGTGCAAGCATTGCTTTGCAGGTTATAATAACTGTTGTGTAACTGTTTTTAATTGATGCTGCACTTCACAGTCACGTTCACATTTGTCGTTTGCATTTGTAGCAGTTAAGTAGTTTCTATGAGTGGGTTAAAATAATTGTTATTTTTATTAGATACTACACTTTCTATTTCATCTATCCATCCATCTTCATCCACTTATCTGAGCTCAGGTCGCATGGGTAGTAGCAAGGAGCCCCAGACTCTCCTTTCCCTGGCCACATCCACTGGCTCTAGTTGATTCCAAGGCATTGCCAGGCCAGAGTGGAGATATAATCTCTCCACCTGGTCCTCAGTCTGCCCCGGGGCCTCTTCACAGTAGGACGTGCCTGGAACATCTCCCAAGGGAGGCGCCCAGGAGGCATCCTGACCAGATGCCCGAACCATCTCAAGTGGTTCTCAATGCAAAGGAGCAGCAGCTTTACTCTGAGCTCCTCACCCTCTCTCTAAGGGAGAAACCAGCCGCTGTTCTGAGGAAACTCATTTTGGTTGCTTGTAACCCCAATCTTGTTCTTTCGGTCATGATGCAGTTCTCTTGACCATAGGTGAGGGTAGGAACGAAGATTGACCTGAAGATCGAGAGCTCCGTTTTCTGACTGCGATACAGCAACTGCAGACCCAGAGGAACTTAAACTCCTTCACTTTGGGCAAAAACTCATTCCCAACCTGGAGTAGACAGTCCATTGGTTTCCTGCTGAGAACCACATTCTCTGAATCTCTGAGTTGCTGATCCTCATCCCAGCTGCTTCACAATCAGCTGCAAACCTGTCCAGTGAGAGCTGAAGTTCACAGACTGATGGTGCCAACAGCACCACATCATCCGTAAAAAGCAGCTATGTTATCCTGAGCCCAAAGGTTCAACAATCCTCCTGATCCTCATTTCCAGCACCTTGGAGTAAACTTTCCCAGGGAGTAGTGTGATGCCTCTATATTTGGCTCACACCCTCTGGTCCGCTTTCTATTTGATATTGATATTTTTTTGTTACTGCTCTGTTTTTAATGGAAGGGTGTTATATTTTTATAATTTAGTGGTTTGATGATATTTCTGCTTGCTTTTAATTATTTGTGCACTATATTGCCTTTTTCAGTGAATAGTTTTATATTAAGATATTGAAACTGTACCGTTACCATGGCAAAAACCATGATACCGAACCTTGGGAAAACTGTACCATTGCATCCCTAGTGGTTGGTGCTGTTAGCTCACAGCAAGAAGTTCATGGGTTCATGTAGCAGCCTTTAAACCTTTGTTTCTGTGTGGAGTTTGCATGTTCTACCTGTGCTTGGGTTGGTTTCCTCCCAAGTATTCTGATTTCCTCCCACTATCCAAAGACGTGCACATCTAGGTTGATTGGTGACTCTAAATTGTCCGAAGGTCTGAGTGTGAGTGTGAGTGGTTCTTTGTCTCTGTCTGTCCAGAATGTACCTTGCCCTCGACCAATGTGAGCTGGGATTGGCTCTGGCGACCTGGAAATGGATAAGCAGTAGAAGGTGAATGAATGAATGAATATTTCTGAGCCCACTGCAATCCTTTTAATTTTGGGCATTGGTTAAGGGTGGCCCAAATACAGCTTTATGCACATCAGTAAGCCTCTGGACGATCCTCAATCAAGAGTTTCTTGGGACTCCAGTTGTACCAAAAGCGTTGAATTCCTATTTGCTGTTCATCGGTGGATGTTTCACAGCTGCTCCCTTAATGTGATGAATTTGACTTACAGAAACTTTCATTAATACACATTTGTCTGAATGAACCCATCTGCATTCTAAATCAATGACATTAAAAAGAGTTCTCTTAGTTTTTGGTCCAGTTATCCAGTGTTTTCATACCATTTACAAAATACTGCACTTTTTCACACTTTTCATCTCTAGAAAGACTTTTCTCTTTCCCCATATTGCAGGGAACCTGTGACTTCATGTGGAACTCTTAAATAGTTTCCCTTTAGTAAGGCTGAATAAACTGTCTGAGATAGATGTCAGGGATAGAAACTGACAAGAGAAGTAGAACCAATGAAAACTTTAACTGAAAAACTAAAGCTAAAATATTTGTTTAATTGAAATTGTATTTGCATAATAAATTGGAACACAATGTACTTCTCGATTCCCCGGCCCACCCCACCCCAGTAGTATAATTATAAGAATGCAATGCCTACTTAGGTTGATATAGTAATCTTGTTATGCTAAACCTGACAAAGGTTTCATGTTTCAGCAGGGACTTTGGCTTTTACAGTGAGTAAGGACAAAGTCAACAGTGTCCACACTGCTCTACAGGGAGCAGGAACAGGGACAGAGAAGCCTACACTGACTTCTGCGCAAACACATTCATCTGTGCATTCATGCATCCACCTATTGTCTTTCCAACCCTGTGCGTCCTGAGCTTTAGAGGTCACTCTGAAACAGCAGCAGTTGTTCCTGGTCACATGGATGAAGGGGGCTGGCTTGGCTCAGTTGGAATAATTTTCAGTGGGAGGAAAACATTCTTGAGCAGGCCTGGCTAGCCTCTGGGAGGGGCAGTCCACGGTAGGGGATTACTGGAAACATCAGCTGGCCGACTGAGCTGGGCAAGGATGTGTTTCTACAACCTACAGGTCATGCATGAAGCTCACAGCCAGCATGTGTGATGCAACAGCTGACTCGTGAGGTCTGTTTGCTTCATTATGAGACAAAAGCAGTGAGAAAAGATACGTTTTTACCCTCACTGAGAGCAAGGGAATATCCAAAAAATACAAATCACTGAAATGTCGGGTTTCTGTTACACTACTGAGTAAGTTTTAACTTGGAAGTTTTGATATCTGTTGTTGGTGACTCAGTGGTTTTAATTTCTTGGACCACTTTTGTTAGATCCTGATCCCTGCAGACCAGGAACATCCTTCAGCGCTGCAGTATTTGCAGATCACAATTTGATTCTTGTTAAGGTCTCTCATGCTCGCTCTATACATCAAACTTCAGGAGTAAATGTTCACCTGCTGACAGATGCCCTGGTAACCACAGTGATATTGCGCACGTCATCTGTCAGTGGTCATAATTATGGCTAATCAATGTGTTGTCCAAATGGTTTATTTCATGTAAGGGTAGTTTGAAAATGATTTTTTCTTCAAGGATTTTCAGGAGATCATTTTTTTGTTTTTGGAAGCGTTTTTTGACAGGCATTTATTTCAATCAATTGCAACTGCTTCTTATTGGACCAGTAATGCAACAATAGAGCCACTATATGCACTGCATGGAGACTGTGCTCACTGAGGACTTAATGTAACACAGATACACCTGTTGCTGCCCTTTTTCGTGTACTCAGGGTTTTCAGGCTCCACCAATCGACAAACTGAAACTCCAAAAGCTTTTAAATAAACTTCCCCTTAAAAAATATGTCTGATGTGATAAATTCTGTGCTCAGCTTTCATCACAGAATTTAGTGGACACAAGACCCAATATCATTGCTCGACTGAGTCAACTTGTAATGTGAGCACTGCTGTTACTAATATGGCCTAATTTCACACCTTAGTTCCAGTTACAGAAGCACACAAGGTTATGTAATCATTGCACAAGGTTATCTAATGGTGGAACACAATTCGCACCTTTTCCTTGTTAAAAACACAATGCCTGAGTAAACCTGCTGCTTTATGACGAATAGCTCCTGTTGGAGCTCACCTTTTCACTTCCATATTTACAGTAACAACATACTGACTGTAGCTTGTTGTACTTAACAACTGAGCACACATGCAGCACATCGCCTCTCATTATAGACACTATAACTTTACGTAATTAATGCTTAATTTATTTTGTTACACTTGGCAGGCACATACCATGTTGGCCAACATGCACTTTTATGCTAGCCTTGGTGGTAAAGTGCGCAGAGGAGATTGAGCTGGTTGAAAAGAAATGCCTACAGAAGAATGGCAGCACATGACAGTAGCAGCAAATAAAAGAAATCCAGTGTGTGTTAAAACAAAATAAATTAAATCAGAATGAAAATTGTTTAAACATACTCAGAATTTGACTTTGGTTTTTATCTTGGAAGAGGGAAAGACAAAAAGAAATAAAAAATAAAAAAGGAAATATTTGCATATTTGTATAAATATATATACATTGAATATGTATATAACACATATGACAAATATTAGAAATAGTTGTAATGTAAATAAAGGTAAAAATTATTCAAAAGTATGGAATAAGCTTCCTGGCTATTTGAAACTATGCACAGACTGACAGAAGTCTTTCCACATAAATTTTGACCCTGTTTTGTGTTTGAACTTTTGAATATTGTGTTTATGTGTTTCTGAGAGTTCGATGTGAAACTGGATTGTTTTCCAGCAGCTCTGGTCAGATCCTGAGGCCTTACTTGGCCAAAATAGATATATAACCTCTTGAGCATGTAGCCCTGGGCACCCTCCTAGTAGGAAGCATGCAAAACCCCAAATAGGAAATTCCCTAACGTCCTGAATTACCTCTAAAATGAAGTAACACTGACTACAACTATTTTTGAGTCATCCATGATTCCATCCATCCTACAGACAAAATTCATTTCAGCTGCTTGTAGCCATAATGTCCTTCTTTTGGTCAGTACTAAGAGCTCATGACCATAAGGTTAGCGTGAATATTAACTGGTAAATCAAGAACCTTTGCCTTCTGATTCAACTTGCCTCTCTACTGCTGTTACTACGTCGCTTCAATTTGAGAATTTGGTTCCATGACCACGAGAGAATCCACACGTAAAAAATAATAACATGTTAGCCAAGACAGTCTTACAATGTTTTAGAGCTAGTAACATCTCAGGGGGGAAATTCCACTTTTGCTTATCAGCAAAATGGAATTTTGTCCTTATCAGCCTCTATCATTCAGAAGCAAGTCTTCAGATTCAGTTCGTGAATACTGTTGATATCCCCAGTCTAAGTTAACCGGTTTCCGAAAAGAGGGTGGGCTAAATGACATTTAAGATATCAGAGGGTTTCCCAGGCTCTCCTTGATACCAACCAAAAAAATCCCACAGCTGGGTTTAGTGTCCATGACAACAGCTGCAGCAGGCCATTAAGCCTGCTGATTAATTTTCTGTTAGGAAGAACCAGATCTGGAAGATTTCCTTTTTCTGCAATAACACCTTTTCTAGATTATTATTGCTTTATTTAATCTGCACTGACAGAAATGTGAAAAGAGTGATGAAAACGTACTCTGAATTGCAACTTGCACAAAATTGGACAGTTGCTTCTCAAGAAATGTCACAAAAGTTTCCTGGAGGCAGGGGAATAGTTTCAGCATTGAAAAGCACTGCATTAGCTGTTTTCCCCTCACACTGATGGCCATTTCACTCTCAGAAAGAGAAAAGAAAAGCTTGTAAGGGAAGGTCTCCTTTCTCTCCAAGGGCAAGAAAGTAATTTGAGACTTGACTTCTCTTTTTCTGTGACTATACAAATGCCGGCCCTCGTTCACAGTTTGAGGGAGTCAATGTGTCTGGTGATGACTATGCACAAGGTCACTTATACATAGGAATAAGGAATAAAGGTTGACTTTTTCCACAAACTGAGTGAAGGACGTGTCAAATGTTTTACACCCACATCAGTCTGATGAGCATGCACAGGTTTGACTGAGTAGTTCTGCTCTGTATTCTGGTTTGAACAGGAAACACACAGTTTTCACATATACAGTTAAAGAAGCACAAATCTACTGTACAAGGCTGTGACATTCAGCTGTGAATTGGTACTGCACCGATGCAGCATTTTGGTGTCAGCCATTTTTTTTTTATAACTTCAATAGCTGCTTTAGAAAGGGCATACATAATGCAATCAAGTAGCTAGACTGAACAAAATTTATCTAATTTCATAATTATAAAAGTGTGAAATTAAGTATGATTTCACATTTTCACTGGTTGGTTACACAGTTTTTGAAACAGACCAGATGATTGTTGTAATATATTGTGTGTCGGTGCACATGTGTGTATTGAAGTGTTTCAAATGTTTCTGCATTAAGATCAATTAAAGGCTTCAATGGCTTCTTTAATTTAAATTGTTAATGATGAGTAGTGCAGGGGAAAGTGGAGAATGAATGTTTAATGCTCATGAATGCCCATTAAATATGCTTTTCTATTAATTAAATATAAGTCAATATAAGTCATTATTATAACCGCATATACACTGATCACCTCTACAATGACTGACAGGATAAGTGAATAACTATCAAGATCGGGTTACCATGGCACCTGTCAGTGGATTGATAGGCAGCAGGTGAACATTTAGTCCTAAAGTCGATGTGCTGAAGGAAAAATGGTCAAGGGTGCGGATGAGAAAAACTTTGACAAGAACTATACTGTGGTGTGTAGACGGCTGAGTCAGAGCATCTCTAACATTGCAGCTCTGTGGGATGATCCTGGTCTCAAGGAACCTGGAGCTAACAAAAGTGGTCCAAGGAAAGAAAACCAGTAAAACAATGATCAAAGGTCAAGGGTCATCTGAAGGTGCTCTTAATGATCATAACTTATTGTGGCTTGTTAATTTTTTTAAGGTCAAGAAAACCCAATCCTCCTTCACACCAGTCCAGCAGCCTCAAGGATGGTAGACTCTGTTTACTCATCACTAAAATAAACATGAGGGCTGTTTATACAGACTTGTGGAAAGAATGTGACACTGCTGATATTGTCAGATACAGAAACTTTCCCTTAGGAGATCTATCTATCTATCTAGATGGAGCAGAGCAGTGCAGATAAACTCAAAGAAATGGAGACCAGGCTGCAGGGGGGTGGGTGTTATGTAACAGCATGTTAGCCCTCCCTTGTCCTGCTAGCCAATCAAATTCCTTCTTTACCCTCTACATTCTATGACCTCAATAGCCACCCCCTACTCTCTCTCTCTCTCTCTTTCTCACACACAAACACACACACACACACACACATACAGACATACACAATTGAGTGGGATGAGCATTGTTTCATCCCATTGGCTGAGGAAAGAGGCATGACAGCAGTATCCAATTGGGTACCAGCCTGTGTCATCACTGCCATCATCATCATCATCATGTGTGATGTGTACAGCATCAACAGAGGCCACATGGAACAACAAATTTATGTATCATCATAGCAAAGTACAGTGGGCTCAGTCCAAAAACTAAACAAATCTGTTTAAGTTGAATTATGAATATTTTTTAAAATATTTTTAAAATCAGAGGATGCTTTTCTCTCCGTTTGAGGATTATTAGGAGTATATTTTTTTTTGCTTGGTGAAGTCTGAAGCAGAGCGGAAGAAGGAGAAAGAGAAGCAGTGACAGCAGTGACTGAAAAAAGCCAAATCGTGTCTCTGTCCACAGACTTCCTTTTTTTCTCTGACTGTTGAACCTATATAATTCCTGAGACAAACATTTTCTTATCTTGAAATCACAAAGCCGTGAGATGACCGAACCTGCTTAACTTGCCATATAACAGGGAATTTCTACAATAAACTCCTATAAACTCTTGTAGGATTAGACGCAGCTGGAAAGGAGGACATTGTTTACATGTGCTCAGATTTGCATGGTCATGGCCCTCTACCTTCAAGAATAGTGTGAGACATTCCTTTCTCTGTCAAATGAGCTGTCAGAGTATAGAGTATCCAAGGAACTCACATGTATCCACTGTCATTCTCACAGAGATGATATCATCTTGCATAACGCAGTGAAAAGCATCATAGTTGATAAACCAAACCCAACCCTGTCACATGTTAAAATGTTGGTCAGAGGAAAACAATAGATTTATGCAGAATGGACAAAGTGCAAAACCTTGCTGAGATAAATATTTTATCCACTACAATAACACTCTCCACGAGGCATATTTAATGTGTAATTTAGAGGTGAAAGTCCATCTGTATTTGACTCCACCCAGATAAGGTGTAGAGAAATGTTGGGTTTAAAGACATTGCCTCTGTGACCATTTGTTATAAAGTCTGCCGAGATGTTAAAGATGGAATTGGGTATCACCATTATAGTCAGCTGTGGAAGAGGTAGTCACAACCCATGTTGAGCCATATTTAAATGAGTGAATAAAACTTCCAGTTGAAGAGAACTTGAGCCAGCTGATATGGAACTTCTGACGGAAAAAAGAAATACTTTGCCGTAAATATTAAACGAAGTAAAGACCAGGTTCCTAAAAACTCTTGTTACAATACATGATTAAATGCACTTACATTCAACTCATGCAGATCATTCAAGAAAAATACAGCAGTGTCATGCTTGCAGCTTTTGGTTTGGAAAAGCCTGCAGGGAATGCCAAAGGGACTTGATTAAATAGGAAGCACGTGGGTCGCCGCCTCCTAAGAGAGGGTTACATTGGTCCCATCACATTCCCTTAACAATAAGTACTTTCAAGCTGTGATTGGATGATTTGGATCAGTCTGACTCAAGCATTGCTGTTTATCCATCCATTCTCATCCTCCATCTTTGTTAGTGATTTCAAAACTCCAGTCTCTACATTTGGGATACTCGGGTAGGCTTAGGTTTATTGCAGCAACATCAAAAGAAAGACACACTGAGAGCATCAGAGACTTTAGAGCTGCTCAAAGAATGAGCAATAAAATCACCTGAAAACCATGTGGAATTTCTACTGTTAAAGTTTTCCTTAGTTATTATTGTGTACTGTGTTTTATCCATAATGTAAGGGAGGAAAAAATCTAGTAAATTCTGTGTTTTTTCTCATCTAGTAAACTACTATGCCTGTGCAACACTTTGAATTACATTTTGATGTCCACACATAAAGGGATGCTGATGGTTCGAGGTGCTGCCTATAAACAACTCAATTTTCATTTTTCATGCCCAATGCAGTGCTTAAAAGTCTACTTATTAGTAGATGTTTGTTATTACTGGAGGTAGTTATTACTGGTGTTTGCATTTTGTCTGGTTCACTGTTTTGTTTTGTTTTTTTTTTGTTCTTTGTTTTTTTTGTTTTATTTATGAATTTATTTTTTTGTTTTATTTATTTATTTATTTTTTGTTCGTTTGTAGTATGTCTAGTTCAATTTAATTCTCATTAAATTTTTCTTGCTTTCTTTTATGAATTGTACATGAATCAAATGCATGATAGGGTTAGGGTTAACAACAACAAAATATGTTTTACCTCAATGGTGGAATCCGCCTGTAATAACAACATCATATATCTGATCCTTTCAGGGCAGACACTAGGGGACAGACCGCCCCCCCCACCCCCCCCACCCCACACACACACACACACACACACACGTGAACCCAGCCTGCCTACGGCTGCCGAAATCCATTCACCTCCTCCTCCGGGCAGCCCGTCCAGTTCCACACTCCGTCTATCTCCCTCTTAACAGCCACTGCAGATAAAGAATATCAGCGAAGGATCATCGGTTAAACGTGAGTATTGTCCGTTTCGTGGCTCTTTCTGTAAGCTTGGTTGGTGCTGCGTGCGGGTCGCCTCATCGGACATGGATGCTGCCACCGTCGCCGTTACAAGAATCCATTGTTAATATGCTCGACGTTAACGGGAACGTGCAAAACTGTGAGGGACGACAGTCAGGGCTCTGGGATGTTTTCCGACACTTTACATCATCTCAAAATGACCAGCCAATATTATACATACATAGGTGCGTTTTTTTATTAACAGGGAGATATTAGTATAGTTTAAAGTGCAGCTGCTGTAGCTCATTAAGCTCAGTCTATTGTTTTATATTTAACCGACATTGTGTTACTTTGACGGCCATGTTCTCCTATGTTCCCGCTGAGCACTTGACATTGAGGAGAGGCTTTGTGATTGGGGCCATGTTATGTAAGTTTCACGGACAGAAAACAGCCAAAGAACTGACTGAACTCCAACTGACCCCGGGGGCTCATGAAGCTTAGTTCCCAAAAATGTGAACTTCTGGGTTCCACTCGGCTCTGTCCTCCTCAGCATCACCAGAGACAAGGACACTGCCTAAGCGGTTATATAACCTGACTCCTCTGGCATATCAACTTACAGGAACATATTAAGGCGATAACATGTTGTATTGAGAGGCCATGGGGAAAGCATACGGCAATTTTAGCATGCCCAACAGGGCCACTGTACTCCAGGGCCATGAGTTGTGTCTCATCTACCTCCTTCACTGTCCATTTGACCTTGTTATGTGTTGAAATATTGACTTGTTGAAAGCCTGTGTCTGCAGGCTAAATATGACCACACCATGCTCACAGGGCATTGTTCTTTGTAAATACTGATAGCTCAGGTCAGTATTTCCTGAATTGAAGTCTTAGGCCTGAGGGATCTTTGTTGGGTCCCAATCAGGTACTTCAATCACTTTGTTTTCTTTCTCATAAGAATCCCACTTTATTGCACAGACTCTAAAAATGACGTTGAGTCTGGGCCCAAAAAGTGAATGCTGAAAAGCCTTAAAACTAGATTTGATCTAGTGACCATCATGGGGTGACACCACTGGTTGGAAAAAGATGTCCGATTGTATTGAAGTGTATGTGAAAATGGCCCTACTCCTCACTTGATTTATTATCTTAGTTAACATTTTCCTAACAATTTTATAGTTGCAGCCTGTATTTTCAAGTCTTCTTCCTCCCTGCTTCCAAGTTCAATACAACATGATCTTTTAAATTATGGTCCCATTTCAAGGAAAACCACTCTACCACTTTTTTCAAAAGACCATGCTGGCCGAGAGCCATTTTTAAAACTGGACAGTTAAAAAAGCAGTTCACAAACCAATGGGTGAGGTCATTGAGGGTTGTCACTTGGGTTACATTTCGTATTTAAGGCTGTGTTTGACATCTACAAAGTATTATATAAGGATATACTAAAACTAACTGTTTGATATTCCTCTCAGTTTTATGATATAGGACTTATGCAAGGGAGGTTCTAATTTCAGACTAGGGGGCATTTCAGCACTTTCCCTAGTCATTTTAAATTTGACCTTCATGCTATATGAAGTCTGTTGTCACAGCTGAACATTGCTGTTTGGTTTATACAAACTGTTTGGCTAACTGTTGATATCGTTTTTCTTGGGAAATTGTTTTGTCTGAGGACATTTGATCAGTAATTGTATTCCTTCCTGTTGATAGAAAAATCACATGAACTGTGTTGTCACTCCTGTTCATAGCCCTTCTTGATCAAATGAACTTCTTGGCCCCTTTGACATGCATGGACTAGGCATTGTTGTTAAATAAAAAAATACCATGCAAAATGGAGCTGCTGGATATTTATCACAGATTAAGTAACAACTTTATTTATTTATCTTTAAAAACAAAAGTTTGTAGGTTGTAGTAATTTAGGACTTCATTATTCAGTATTACATAAAAAAGGCAGTGTTGGTCATTTGGATTTCAAATTGTTGCTATTCTCATGTGGTTTATCTTGATCCGCTGTCAGGATCATTCATCTGCACATCTCTCTACTGTTATTTTAGTGAAGTTCTACCTCCTGTCCACAAACACTGAGCTTAACCTTTCTCTCTTATGCTCTGATGACTTTGTGTCTTGGGGGCAATTTAAAAGAACACGCTCCACAATGGATACAAATACAGGTGTTGTCTTACCTGCCTACCGGGTCTCAAAATTCCCATTTTCCTTCTGTGATGGTTGTAGGTTGTATATGAAACTTTGATCAAGTCTCTAACAATATACCCAGAAATGACACAGCCAAACACCTGAGATATTGGACACTACAAGAGGACATACTGAGGCTGAACAAAACCTGAACCAGGCCTGACTCTGAGCTCAAAGCTCTAAACTAGTTCATCTTTTTCCCCTCACACTGAAATACAACCCATACAGTGATTTTCAGTTTTTTCAGTTCCTAGTATTACTCATGGTTTTACAAGATGTGACATCAGGTATCTGTGAAGAAGTCCTCATTCCTGTGATAAGTGTCAGATTCTGAATGTCAGAGTGACAGAGATGATAAACTACTGTTAGTTTTTAGTACAGTGCTTACATTTTTGTAGAGATGGATAATGGTCATGATAATATGCACAAATACATCATGTATGTAAAGATTAGCATGATGCTCAGACTTGGGGACAGTGATAATGCTGTTACTGAAAGTGAAAAAAGTGATGACACTCAACCTCTTGATAAGACTTAAGTATTTAACCTGGATATTCAGTAAAGAGTTGATTTCTGGATTTTGCTCCTGCCCTTGGTCATAATGTCGCTCTTTTTGATGCCCATCCGTGCCTCCTCCTGTAAGTGTTCACATCCATTGCCATTCTCTAACTGTTGTTATGTGTCAGGTGTCAGTTTTTGGTTTTTGGACTTTTTTGGTATGTTATCATTTACAGTTGGACTGAGGATTATCTATGTTGTATAGAAAATTTGCTCTGTTTTGAAGAACCACCTCTGGTCCTCAGTGTTGAGAAAAATTAATTCATTAATTCAACTGTTAGAAATTTGTCACCGACAGTGCTGATAATAAGTTAAAAAGTTAGGTTAACAACTACACCAATACCAGTAAATTAATCACAAATAAAAAAATAACTGCCACATCTCCTACTCGTTCCTTTACTGTTTGTGAATATCTGTACATAAAGAATAATGTGTTGTGATTCATCAGTTAGTAGAATCTTGATAATTGATACATAATTTGGGTCAGTTATAAATCACATTCTCATTTTTCATCGTCCTTATTGTGAGGGTTTTCTGCTTTTACCTTCAGGTCTGGTAAACTATACGCTGTTGTTTTCTTTTTAGGCTCAGATGACAGTAATAACAACCTGTGGACCTTCATGTATTGTTTACTGTTTCTTAAGACATTGACCTGAGGGCTGCATGCTGTCATTACTGTCCAAAGGAAATATTATTGTATGAAGAGCAAAGCTTGGAGGCTGCATCTGGCAGTGAAGGACTGTTTTAGACAGAAAAAGTAGACATTTTTTTCCTGTGGTGTGGGACCTGCTCACCAGAATGCCCACTCTGTGTCTTCTTGCAGCTTTCATCATGTCCTCAGTTCTGCAGAAGTTGATTAGCCCTCTGGTCAGCAGCCCCGCTGAGCCTCCCAGAAACAAAGTGACAGTGGTTGGTGTGGGCCAAGTGGGCATGGCCTGTGCCATCAGCATCCTGCTGCGGGTAAGATATGGTAAAACTCTGCACTTTTATTACATATTCAGACTTTGAGGCAATAAAGTATCTACCATGCTTTTATATATGTAAGTATGTATGGGTGTTTGAGACTAAGGTCTAATTTGCATACAATTATCTAAATCAAATCAAATCAAATCAGATTTATTTGTATAGTTCCAAATCATAACAAAGTTACATCAAAGCACTTCACATATAGAGCAGGTCTAGACCAAACTATGGATAAAACGATTTAAGACCCAACAGGTCCCCCCATGAGCAAGCACTTGGCGACAGTGGCAAGGAAAAACTTCCTTTAAGAGGCAGAAACCTTGGAGAGAACCAGGTTTCGGGGGGGGCGGCCATCTGCCTCGACCGATTGGGTTGAGAGAGGGAGAGCGAGAAGGTAAGAGAGAGAGAGAGAGGGAGACACACACGGTGGGGGGGAGCGAAGTTGAGTAGAGCAGGGAGAGAGCAGGAGGAAGGGATATTCAAAGCAATTGCAGGCAGCAGCATGATGCTGCATGAAGTCCATAGAAATATGGGAACAGCAGGCGTTGCAGGAACATGGGGTAGCAATGATTTACTTGCATTGACCATCTTCCTCTTGTGGTCAGGACCTTTGTGATGAGCTGGCTCTTGTGGATGTGATGGAGGATCGTCTGAAAGGAGAAATGATGGACCTGCAGCATGGCAGCCTGTTTCTCAAGACCTCCAAGATAGTTGCTGACAAAGGTCAGGAACTGGTACTATTATTACTAAATATTACTCATGTGGCTCCATTTAATAAAGCCACACAGCCTTATGTTTTTCATTCATCTATACATTAAACAGTGCATAAATCTTCCTTGTCTTCTCCAGACTATGCAGTGACAGCCAACTCCCGCCTGGTGGTTGTGACTGCTGGTGTCCGTCAGCAGGAGGGTGAGAGCCGCCTCAACCTGGTGCAGAGGAATGTCAATGTCTTCAAGTCCATTATTCCTCAGATCATCAAGTACAGCCCCAACTGCACACTCATTGTGGTCTCCAACCCTGGTAAATACCCTGATACACACATTATCATCCTTTGGCATGTTTGTATGTGTGTTAGTGTGTACTACATATGAATAACCCTTGTGTGACCACCTCAACAGTGGATGTGCTGACCTATGTCACCTGGAAGCTGAGTGGTCTGCCCAAGCACCGTGTTATCGGTAGTGGTACCAACCTGGACTCAGCCCGTTTCCGTTACCTGATGGCAGAACGCCTCGGCATCCATGCCACTTCTTTCAACGGCTGGGTGCTGGGTGAACATGGCGACACCAGTGGTACGTACACAGTGGTTACAGTCACAGCAATAACTGTCAAATAGCATTGAAAAAGGAGGGAAACTGTACATCAAACTCAAACAATACAGTTGTCACTGTGTTTTTTGTTTCCAGTGCCTGTGTGGAGTGGTGCAAACGTAGCTGGAGTCAATCTGCAGAAGCTGAACCCTGAGATTGGCACTGATGGTGATAAAGAACAATGGAAGGCCACACACAAGGCTGTGGTGGATAGGTAGGCTGTATGTGAGTTACTGTGTGTGAGGAAGAGGCTTAGAGCAGGAGGTATGACCAGGAAAAAATCACCAGTTTGGATTGGGCTTTATAAATCTGGAAATAAATTTGTCACAGCCTTTATGCCAACAGGTGTCTCAGGTGGTAGGTTCTAGCGCTGGTGATTGATTCACTGTCCTCTTGGCAGGAAATGGCTGTGCCCTTCAGTTCACAGATCTTTATTGAATAATATACTGAATATTAGGCTCGGCATTGGATGTTTTGACAAGAGTTGTCAAAACATTAAACAAAGATTAAACTGACACTTTGTGTCCCACTGAGTTGTATTATCCACAAACTGTATGTGTATTATACATGTGTGCATAAATTTGGTCAAATAAAATATCCATTCATTTTTGTCATAATGTTTCAGTAACTGCCAAAATCCAAGAAAAACATCCATTGTAGCTAAGCTGTCTCATCATAAACAGAACTGTAGGGAGCTGAAGTCCTGATTTCCTTTCCTGTTCCTGTCTCTGTTCCACTAGCTTCAAAGTTAAGCCAGATGAACACACCAGCTCCTTTAAGCTGTTTTACACCAGAGCACAATGTTATGTTAATGAAGCACCGTGTGTTGTTGCAGTGCCTATGAGGTGATCAAACTGAAGGGCTACACCAACTGGGCTATCGGCCTGAGTGTGGCAGACCTGACTGAGAGCATCGTCAAAAATATGAGCAGAGTACACCCTGTCTCCACCATGGTCAAGGTCAGAGACACACACTCAAAAGACATAACAATGTCTTCATTTTCTTAATATTATAGCTGCTGTTGAGCTGTAGTGATGTGCATGTGTAATTTGCAGCTGAAATTGACCATTGAGTCTTCTAATTCCCTGCAGCAGATGTTCACTGTGCTTGGTCTCTGGTATGACCTTGCACAAAACCCAATGCCTAAATAAAGTAGTTGTTTCTCAGGGCAGCCATGGTTGCATGATTATTTTTGGACTTGTTATCAGCTGACCTTAGTGTATTTCACAGTGCTCTTTGTTATCTCTGACAATGAGACTGAAGCTCTGACAAATGATAAAAATAGTTCCACTCCAACTCCTGAAAACCTGCACTCACTGACTGTATCTCAGAAGATGTACAGACACATAAACTGCTGTTTATAACATATAAACAAATCAATTACCAAGAGATTTTTACATTGGTTCATTAGTTTACATTTGTTCACCTGAGCTTGACTTGTCGTATCCTCAAGAACAGAGTAGTAAATATGAAGTAATAAATATTTCTCTTAACTATCCAATTGCCTATTTACTGCATAAACTTCACCTATCTTTGTATATATGTGTGCGTGTATTCTCAGGGCATGTATGGTATTGGTGAAGAGGTCTTCTTGTCTCTGCCTTGCGTGCTGAACAACATCGGTGTGAGCAGCGTGGTCAACATGACCCTGACGGACGCTGAGGTGGCCCAGCTGAAGAAAAGTGCTGACACACTCTGGGGCATCCAAAAGGACCTCCAGAACATATGAAAACCCCTGCACACGCAGTACCCCACTATTGATGCAGTGGCCCGACACACATATGCACACTCCTTTTATACTGTCCCACTCTCTTAAACTGTGTGACTCTTATTTTAAAGAATCAAGTCAGAGTTTTAAAACAAAAATCCTCATCAGACCTAATCAGGTTGGAAATCTGAAAACACTCGTACACTCCTTTACACAAGCTTTTTTGATCCGAAACAATTCTTAAACTGAAGTTCTATTGCTGTATTTGTATTTTGTATGGTTTCTTGTTCTCCAGTTGTTTAGGCCATTTCAAAACACAGCCCTCACAACCCTGTCAAAATCTCAATGAACTCCTTCACCACTTCCTGTACTGAGTTGTTCAATAAATTCCCTGTAGGGAATCCTTGATAGAAAGACCCTGAAGTCTATATTAAGACCCTAAAACTTTCCTTCTCCCTTCAGCTGAAAGGTAACTGCCCTCTGAGGTCAAAACAGGTTTAACTGACACTGAGTGTGAAGGTTCTCCTTCTTTCTCTCCTGTTTCCTTTGTGCTGGCAAAGACAGATGATGTGAAAAAGGAGTGATTCTGCTCATTGTTTTTAAATATTGTTTCCCCAATGTCATCTTGTGTCGGAAACTGTTTTCGAAAGAGTAGCATCTAACTTAATAAACTAAAGTTCACAAAGTGCACTGTGCTGTGTGTTATTGTGTGTGAAATAAATGACAGTTAATAATGATAGAATAATTTCTTTATCTATAGCGGTTGAAGCTGTGTTAATTAAAATGTTAAGCTTTATAAAAACGATAGAACATTTATTTTTTCATTCCAGTGTTTAAAGTCCTAATATCAATAAGAAGATAGATTTCAAGTCTAAGAACCAAACACTAACTCAGTATAGTTTTACACCTTGTCTGTCAGTTCCAGCAGGACAGTGACCCACTAAAAATATAGCAGCTTTCAGGTAAGAACTAAGATAAATAAAATCCTGCAAGGCTGGGCCAGATTGGTGGAGCTTGGGACACTGCTGAGCACAGTGACTACTTTGTTGTGATATCATAAGGCCCTGGAAGTCTTGACATTCTAGACCATAGAAAAATGGTCTGGAAAGTGAAGTCAATGCAAAAGAGCCTTACCTTTTGCATTACCTTCATTTTATCTAATGACCTTCAAGGGGCAAGTCTACTGGTTGTAAACAAGTCAGATTAAAGTCGACATGAAAAAGCTCGCACTCCTCAGTTGATAGGTGAGTGAACGTTTTCCCAATGAATTTAAGGTCTGTCTCTAGTTTTTTCAAATCTTCTTCAAAATAGCATCATGTTTATATTTTAAGATGTAGATGAAGATAGACCATAAAGTAAGGGATGGATTGGCATGAGGCTACTGTGTGATTGATCAATTGCAGTAACACAATGATGATAGAGTACAGAGCAGGTAAGATTCATATCTCATAAGAAAGTGTTACACTACCAGAAAAAACTTTAACAACATTTTACCACTTGTAACTGACAGCATTTATGCTTTATCTTTATTTTCAGTTCACTTGATATCAACGATAAACACAAAGAGCAATAAACCACAAACAAAAACGTACATGTAGATGTATTTATCATTATTTTACTTTATTCTTGTTTATCAGTTATCAGTAATCAGTTACAATAATTTCAGTGAGTGTGTTTTTATTCCAAACGACACTATAGCGTCTCCCTGTGGTTGGATGAAGTCAATGTTGTATTGTTACAAAGCTGTTGTTTCATTTAGATTTTGAATTGAATCAGTTGAGGTGACTGACAGAAAACGTGAAAGCATGACACAAAACGTCTTGTCTAAAACAAAACATCTTAATTTCTTTTTTTTTTTTTTCACTTGAATATGTTTTTCTTATTACCAAAACGCCGACGCAGCTGCCTTTAAAGCAGCTTCATAGCTACAAAATTTTTATCTGTGTAAACATCATATAAGGGTCGATGAAGTCTCATGTTAAGACTCGTGTTTCAGGTTGGCACCTCCAGTTCTCGCGGGAACATGGAGTTGGGTGAAAGCTTGTTGGCTCTTCTGTACAGGCCAATGTATCCGCTGTAGCGTTTCCCGAACCGGAGGCCGAACGGGTTAAAGTTGAACTGACTCCTGCGGTCGTTACAGAGCGGCTGGTTCTCCCTCAGAGACACACACAGGCTGGTGTCACCATCCAGGAAGTCTGCCGTCCTCTTTCTGAGCAGGGACAGCGCTGATCCTGGGACAAGAGACAGAGACAGGACTGATCCTGGTCTAACAGCAGGACACACACCAACACATACTCACTGATTAAGGAGCTGCAACGTATTTAGTGTGTTTACATCAGACTCTTTTTGACGGAAACTCACGCAGGCACGGGGAGAACATGCACAGAAAAGCCCCAGGCCGGGAACCGAACCCGCGACCTTCTAACTGTGCGGCAACAGAGACTGACAACTACTCCACCGTTCTGCCCAGACATTCACAAATGCAAAATCTGCACCCACGCCAACCAACAGTGTTGAGAGTAACGCGTTAATGCAATGCTTTTTGCTGGAACGCGGTAATTTAAGGCAATACAAAAAAGTTGACAATATTTTACTTGGTATAAATGTCAGTAAAGCGCGTTGAAATGCTTTTTAACCCGGACTGAAGTGGTGGTTTATATTCTATACAAAATAGCCAAAATTACCGCGAGACCAGCAGAGGAGAAAGTCCACGCACAATGTTTCACTTCCCTTCTAATCTTCTATACAGGACAAAAGGGACGAGTGCAGCAGCAGCAAATATAACGTTTGGCAGTCCGTTTGTGAGACGGGAATCGGCCCATTACTTTCTGTTCGTCAGAAATAAGGACACGAGGAATATTGTAGTTAAATGCACTTTGTGAGCGAAACCTAAAGCTCTGTCCATCTGTCCGAAATAGCACTAGTAATTTTAAATTACTGCATTACTGTGGCTATCATATTGCTATTTAATCATTTCATTATACAGTTTTTAGCCCTAAGTCTCCCTCAATCAGATACCACATCACCTTCCACCGGATGTGTAATGAGCTAGCTGAGCATAACGAGCTACATTTAGAATGCCAAATCCAGTTATTCCAGTTATTTTCGAGAAAGTAACCTAAAAGTAATGCAAAGGTAGTGTAATGCCTTAAATTTCAAATACAGTATAATTTTAATGTAATGAATTATTTTGAAATGACAGTAACAAGTAATAAATAATGCATTACAGTTTTGAAGTAACTTGCCCAACACTGTCAACCAACATTTACATTTATTATTATTATTTACATTTGTAAATAAATGCTACTTCTTTTTAGAAGAAGTAACCAGTGAAAGTTGATTTTCGTTTTAAGTGTTATTGACAAATGGCTCAGAATCAGAATTTATTATCTATTTAAATTATTTAAATTATTATTATTTAAATACATTAATATTATTGATACATTACTTGTAAACCTGCTGTATTGGTTCGTATTCATTTTGACTACATTATTAACTGCTGAGTGAATTCTATGAAAATACAATGCTTTTTAATCCTGATCTTTGCAATATAGCCATCACAAGAGAAGGTAAAAACCCATTTCCCTCTGAGCTGTGGCAGTCTGGATATCAACTTTGGTAAACTAGTTATTTTGACTAAGCAATAAACCATTGTAAAACTATTGTGAGCAAAGTAAAAAGCAACATGCTCTTGAAATGGAATTTTATAAAAAGTTTGAGTTTAGTTGTGCAGGTAACCCACCAGTCCTCTGTGCAGATTCATATCCAGGCAGATCTGCTCCTACATTTCCTCCATCCTGACCAACAATCAGCATGCAGACCACAACCAGAGCCACACGTCTCATCCTTGAGCAGGAGACACACACTAGCAGGGACTGATGCCATCCTTGCACTCACACCTGTTTTATATTTCCACCATGACCTCACGCCTTTCCAGCTCCCACCCAATCACAGCCGTCTGCATCTCCGCACAGCAAATTGCGAAGCTTCCAAAGGAGGTGAAATGCATCGTTCATTTTCTCTTCCGGGAAACAATCATTCATCCAGCACAAGGTAATATGTTGCAGCATGAGGGAAAATGGTAATTGCATAGTCTGGTTGCAGTGTGGCTGTAGAGACACAAAGAGCAGCAGGAGTGGGATAGACTGGGTCTTACTGTAGAAGTGGTACAGTGAGACACAACTGCAGAAAGAAATTTAAGGGGGGGCATTACATTTTTTCAGTGTGGCAAACTTTTTCAACTTACTTTTTTTGCTTCACGCTGAACAATTGCTCTGTGACCAATCCTACAGTGCTGACAGGCAATTTTCCTCTCAGGCAGTTCATCTCAAAATCTAACTAAAAATAGGATTATGGCATGCAGATAGCACCATACAGCTTCACACAGCATACAAGGACATTAATTAATGATAGGAACAAGCGGTAAGCAGCTGCAACTTCTGGAAATATAAGCACTGATGTCAAGCTGAATACTGAGATAAACTTTCATGCTATGAGAGCTAGCTACAGCAGCTAGGGAGCACAGGGAGCAGCACAAAGCAGTTTTACCCTTTTGCCTGCAAGTAACCTAAATGTGTATGTGTGTGTTATAGGATCAGTCTTTTCATATTTTCTAAAGCAACCAAGCAAACCAACAATGAACTGATCTACTGAAAATTATTATGAGTATCAAAGTCTGATATATCTGTACCAGTCGAAACATCAGATTTACTGGCTAGAAGAAACCACATAGTTTTAACCTTAACCTAAACTGAGTGTGATCCAGTGTATGTGTAAATTTCCGAGTCAAGTCCTTCTCAAATGCCAACTGGATCAGGTTGGCCTTGTGCTGATGAAGCATGGTTTGGCGATACTCTGTGAAGACATTTTTCAGAGTGGAAAATTAATTTTCATAGGATGTGGTGCTGGCTCTGAAGGTCAGGCCATATTTAAATGTAGTCAAGATGGTAGTCATTGCTTCCAGTGGCCTCTGGAACTGGTTCAAAATCTGAGGATGGAGAAATAAGGTTGAAATCAATATCATTACAACCATAATCATTCCCCAGATAATAATATGAATTGTATGCAACATAATGTTGAACAATTAAATAAATTCTCATCTCATTGAACTAAATCGTGTTAGGTATGATGTGTGATCTGTTTGATGAAGTGTTAATGCTAGAAAATGTTGTTTTAAAGGTCCAAAATGACCATGCCATGACAATAAAGACTATTTGATATTTCTAAAGGAGTCTTGTAGCTTGAGATTTTTGAATACAATAAAACAATACTGAACATTTGCCTTTCCTTAATCACCTGTTTCATTGTCCACTTCTCCCCATCTGGTGGAGAAGACTTGACTCCTGAGGAAGTTGCGGGCAACCTTGAATTGAGAGTCCAGAGCAGGTGCCTTGGTGCGGTTAAGTAAATGCTTCATCTTGCTGACGTCCAAGAATGTGGCTTGCACAAGATCCAGGGCATTTAGTATCTACATCAGGTCACAGTTATGTTTCCTGAAGCGATTTTTAATTTTTCCGCAAATTGAGTCAATATAACTGTAATAAATCCTGCGTAGTTCTGTTTCATTATTGCAATGTACATGTGTGCTGATTTCCTCAACTACGTAGTCAGCAAAAGCAAAGTTTTGTGATGGCCTTGTTGTGACACTGTCACAATGTGTTGGATTGCCTGGAATTCAGTCTCAGTGAGGATATTCTACATGCACTGCTGATGAGCTCCAAACCTAGAAGGAAAAAAAAAAACAAACCCCAAAACCTTATTGTTGAGTATAACACAACTGACACTGCAGCATTGCATGAAAAGACAGGAAAAGACAAAAATTAAACAAAACAAACAAATCCAACTCTAACTTCAAAAATATTGGGTAACATTTTTATCAAAATAACTGTTTCTGTTGAGATGCCCACAACAATTGAGTGATTCATTTTCAGAAGATACTATAAGTGATCAGTTTTACAAAATTAAGAAATTAACCGAGTGTTTTCAAAGATTATTAGAAGTTAATTGAATTTTAAGAGACCTCATTAAAGTTTATTGTAAATCTCAAACTGCGTCTAATGAACCAAAAATAGAGCTGAAGCTATATGTTCTAATTTCAATCTTTTTTTTTTTTATTCATCTCTTTTAAACATGTTTTATGTTCATTTTGAAGCACTTGGTGTATGTAACTCTTTGTTTGTCTTTGTTGTGCTTTGAATGCTTTGAGCTGCATTTCTTGTATGGAAGGATCAATAAATAGTTTATTATTAGTAGTATTAGTAGTAACTGTATTAGTAGTATAAAAAAATATTTTTTATAATATAATATAATAATTATATATATATATATAATATCATATTAATTATAATATTAGTATTTTAGTATATTTAGTATATTAGTATATTAGTATTTTGCTCAGAAGTAGGTATATGCTTTATTTATATTATTTATTTATTTTATTGTATATACTTTTTTCACCATCAACATTAAAAATTTCACCTGTAATGTCTTCGATGCATGTCTTCGAACTGCAACATCTTGTTTGGGGGATAAAGATATGCAAGGATCTTACGCACCATCTCAGTAATGAACTTAAAGCTGGACTCAGACATGCTCTGCCACAATCCTGTTGCTTCAATTCGTAGATCTGCTCCAAATGCCCGGTTGCTGGTGATCTCTCTGAGTAGTGTGGATAGTAGTGAGAGACTGTGGAATAGAGAAAAGAAATATAGTAATATCTTCAAGTGGGGGAGTCATTCAAACAATACAGCATCATCATCTTATCAGCTTAATGAGTCCAAATGAACATCCCTGTAGCAAAATGTCCAGTCCAGCGTTGGTCCAAAAAGCGCTTGAGTGCCTCCTTTATAGAGAATGGCAACAGTTGGTTTTCTGCAGAATTTGTACAGCATGTTACACACACTGAAGAAGTGCATCACGGTCTTTTCAACTTCCAGGGCATGGGTGCCCACCAAATGCAGCTGGTGATTATAACAGTGGACATATCAAATCAAATCAAATCAAATCAGATTTATTTGTATCGCGCCAAAGATATGAGATGAGATATGATGGAGCTTGGCCATTAAGAGCTTTATACGTTAAAAGAAGGATTTTGAATTCTACTCTATATTTTACTGGCAGCCAATGAAGAGCAGCTAACACGGGAGAGATGTGATCTCTTTTCCTAGTTCCTGTTAATATTCGTGCAGCAGCGTTCTGAATTAACTGAAGGCCTTTTAGAGATTTGTTTGGACATCCAGATAGTAATGAGTTACAGTAGTCCAGCCTAGAAGTTACATATGGTATCTCTCTGTCCAGTTTTTGCTGCAGCAGTTTCTGTACCCCTCCATGTTTACCCAACATGAGCAAGGCCCCATCATATACCCGACTGAGGATATTCTGAGATCTCAGGCCAGCTGTGGTCAGTTCTTCTTTGATGGTGTCAGTCAATGTGACTGCATCTCCCTGGTCAGCAGTGGCTATTGTTAGGACGTGCTCAGTTGGTTCACGCAGTTCATTCAGAAAGCGGAGAACTATCTCTCTCCCTGTTGGGTCTCTGGTTCCATACACTTTTAACATGTAGAATGATTCACCAACTTCTTTCACAATGTGCTCTTTTACGAAAGCACTCATCACATTTATTATGTTATTTTGAATGTCATGACTTGTGTATGTTGCATTAAAAGGAATAGTTTTTGCTATCTTTGCTAATTCAGCATCTTTCCTTAGTGCAAACTCAAATCGAGACAAAAATAGCCCACATCCATCCTTATTCATTCCATTGTACGCATCATGGTCACCTCTGAAGGGCAGTTGGTTCACAGCAAGGAACTCCACAACATCAATAATTTGCAAATAGATAATATCTGTTGTGCTGCAGTTGATCATTGTTGATTAGCGTTGAGATTTCCTTACTTGTGTGACTCTTTCCTTGTCCCTGCACATGGCCTCAGACGTCAGGTGCTCTTTGGATGCAGCATGCTTGTTTAGTCCCTTTCCAGTTTCTGTTGCATGCTTCCAGGCATGGAAAGCAGTCAGACTGAAAGTTTGATCACTGTGTCTGGGTCCCTGAAACATTCTGCATGGGTAGCAGTATGCAGCATCTGCTTGAACAGAATACCCCAGCCAGTGAAAGTAAAAAAATATAAAAAAAATCAAAAAAATTTAATTTCTGCTGCTCCAGGACTTGGCCTCTGTATCAATTGGATTTCTGTCTGTCATTGGTTTAAGTAATACTGATGTAGAGTTTGCATGTTTTTCCAACCTCCCTACTGAGGTTGAGGCTAATACTGTATCTGAAATATAGGGTTGTGCCAGTTTTTGGTGTTATCGGCTGTGAGTTGATGTAATGCATATTTTCTGGGTCCATTCAGATTTGGTAATTTTCTTTCCACATTCTCCGGTGTTTGGTAGGTTAATTCACGATAATTCAGTGTTTCCTGTGGTGTTCATGTGATTTATATTGTGATTCAGCTGTGCAAAAGTTTGGAGGGATCCATAAAACTATAGTAACCGCACAGAAGCATTGGCTTGAACCAGTTAGTTTAAATTTCACACGCCTTGTCAGTGGGTGGAAACATTTAGTCCTGAAGTTGGTTTTGAAACAAGAGAAATGGTCAAGTGTGAGGATGAGAGAGACTTTAACAAGCAGCTCTGTGGGATGATCCTGATCTGCAGGGACCAGGATTAGGAAAAGGAAGTGGTCCAAGGTAGGGAAACAACTAAATCAGATGGGTCAAGGGAGTGAAGGCTGGACAGAGCTGTCAGATCATACATGGATCATAGCTATATGGAAGTTCCCTGAATGTAACTCTGTTATGATTTGGCACTATATAAATAACTTGATTTGATGTGTTATATATGTATTAATATGGCAAGCTGTTTAGGAATTATTATTACCATATTTTTCACACTATAAGGTGCGCTTAAAATCCTTAAATTTTCTCCAAAATCGGCAGTGCGCCTTAAGTATGAATTCTTGTTGTGCTTACTGACCTTACTGCCCAATTACATGTGGCACACTGCGCTCAAAAATTGTTGAAAATGATTTAGTGCGACTTTGGTGAGCGACGAAGCCGCTCCGCTTGATGGATTGTCGTAGCATTCCCAGCTGACACAGGCAGGTTGTGTAAACGTTGTGTAAACCATCATCCAACATTTAGTTAGTGTTACCTTACTATAATTAGACGTCATGCCAACATTTTCAACATAAACCTGTCCATAGGCTTGAGTGTGAGTGGTTGGCTGTCTCTGTGTGTTGGCCCTGTGATGGACTGGCAACCTGTCCAGAGTGTACTCTGCCCTCGCCCAATGTGCGTTGGGATTGGCTCAAGTCCCCCCCGTGACCTGGAAATGGATAAGTGGTAGAATATGAATGAATGAAGTTTGAATACTGTATTTCCCATAAGAGTGGCCTCCATTCTAATAGACTGATCTCTATTGGTAGTTGGTTATGTCAGCGATTTGCACAAACAAAAGTCTCCTTCTAATAGCCTGCTTCAAACAAAACAGAAAAACTGTAGCTACTTTTACTATGATACCTGGCAGCTACCAGCACATGTACCGGTGTATGTGTGTGTATTCATTGTTGTACCTTTTCAGTAGAAGCGTGGTCCCAGCCACTGCCACTTGTCTTCATAGAGACCAAAGCTGGTCTAAATGAGGTAAAATGTCACATCAGAGGTCTTGGTTAATGTTTGGGTTTGCGTTAAGCTGTCCACACTAAATGGAAATGATTGCAGTGAGTAGTTGTGCAAACTTGTGTTTGGACACTCAGCCTCAATAGGCGGAGTGGAAGGTCTTTGCCTTCCTGTGTCCCTCTTTTCCTGCTGTATCCTGGAGAACTGTGCTTACTGAGGTCAGGCCCTTCGCCTGCAGGGTTATTTGGGGGACAGATCTACTTCAGGTTTCAGCTGTAGTCTATTGGATTGCAATAGCTTTCAAAATGCCACTGTCTCGTTCCTTGTCCATGACATCCCTGAGCGGGGTGCTGCCAGCCTGGGAGGAGGATGAGCTGCCTGTGGACGACTTGCTGCTGTTTGAGGTGGCCTGGGAGGTCACGAACAAAGGTAAATCAGAGCTAAAATATGTCTGTGACTATCACAAGTTTTGAGTTTTGATTTAAAAGAATGAGTCAAGTTTTATTATGTATATTTTATGCAGTCATATAAAAGAGGAAGCTCTTCCAGAGCATTCCAAAACTATCAGGCTATTATTACACTACGTCTGTATTTCAGGTATTTGAATAAAACAGTCATTTTAGACCAATCATAATTAAACGGAGATATGACCCAACCAGGGAGGGTATACTCCACCATAAAAAACATAAAAACAACAGTTCAATACGGTAAAAGCATGATCAAATATGCCTGCATTGTTGATACCTTGTGTAAAACTCTGACTCTTTGTCCCCCGAAAAGCAAATATTGAAATTTACTGGGAGTTTGAGTCAGAGTCTGAGGAGTTAAATATTAAACTGCAGATGAGTTATGGAAACAGGGCAGACATGGCTGCAACAATAATCTTGAGGATATGATTAGAGATGCAAACATGAGGAAACATTTTTGATAGTGAATGTAGTCTTGGTTGTCCATCAAATAAACTGTCTGCCCCTTTGAATTGTTGGTGAGAAAAAATCCAAATGAAACAGGTCACACAACTCTTCTCCAAAAATAACACAGTTTTATTCTGCTAACATTTTTCGCTGTCTGGGTGAACCCAGGTGAATTTCGAGAAGTTCCAGTAAAAATACTTTAAAGCAAATTTTATTTGAACTTGGTTAGGTCTTGACCTCAACAATCAAAAAAATTATTTTGATCAAATTAAAAGAAGGCATTTGAAAAAAAAAGTGTTTTGTTTCTTACGTCAAACAAACCTGCGCTACTTCAGTCATTAGTCTGTTGAAAAGTTATGACCAATTTGTGGGCCATATATATATATTAAAACACCTGAAGCAACCTCAGATGCGAGTGAGCTAAAAATGTTTAAAGTATTGTGTATCAGAGAAGAGTTGTGTACCTTGTTTGAATTATTTTATTGGAAATGCCTTCTGGGATAATTATCAGTGGCCTTCACCTTTTAGGCTTTTTACACCTGTAAGCCTTGTGCTGTGGTATGCTGAGTATGCTATAAATGCTATAAAAAAAAACAACACTGAGATTGGTAGTGTTTCACCTTTTGAGTGTGTATGTGTGGGATGACAAAATGGAGTGATTTTGGACATTGGCAGAACTGTATCTGTGTGTTTGTCTTTCTGTATTTCTACAGCGTCCGAATTATATGTACTCATGTAATATTACAATAAAGTAATGTAGTAATGACTGCAGAATAATCATAGGTCAGTATGTTAGAGTATTATTGGGTATTGGTTGACAGATTCCACCATATCTATGGTTTATTTTATGATAAAGTTATACAATAGTGTATCTTTGGTATGGCTCATAGATGCTCAAAGCACAACATTTGATGAATGAAATAGAAAAAAATGAAATAATCATACAGCTCACCAATTCATTTTGAATTCTTTGTTTTCAATGATTTACTTAAATATCACAAAGAAATAACATTAAGTTACCTTTCCTATGAAAAAAACGACAAACTCTAAGCATACTGTTAAGTCTATATAAGTCAATTGCATACAAACTCAAACTTGATCTCTGAATTAAGATCCTATTGGTATATTAATATACGGAGAAAAATACATTGGTTTTTATTTCTGATTGTTTAGTTTCTGACAGTTAGATTACATACGAATATAAATTTATCTAGTTCCTCTCAACATTGACAGCAACTGCATCTTTGAAAGCAATATTTAACCAGAAACCAGAGAGTGTTGCGTCCTGAATGCATGTCTAGATGTTCTATGTGTGTAATGCAACATGTTGCCCTGTTTTCAAACAGTTCAGAGGTCACTGGTCATTCTGCTGTTTTCTTTGCCTTCACCTCTTATATAAACACTGCTCTCTGATGCAGTTTGGACGTCATCGTGGACTCAGTGAGTGTCTTTCATATCAATATTTGCCTTTTTTGCTGCCAAGTGAGCAACGGGAATTTTTTTAAAAACATATTTTCACGTTTAAAAAAAACAAAACAAAATACAGAAGTATCAACTTCCTCACAGTGATGCATTTGAATAATAAAGGTTAATATTTAGGGTTTGATCATTGAATATACACTGGCTTTGTGTGAAAGCAGTCTTCTCATATGTCACTCTGTCTGTCTGGCTGTCTCTGTCTCCCTCTGCATCTTTCTATCTGTCTGCCTCTCTGTCTGTTGACAGATGTTTGCCTATGTTTGTGATACCCAAAGCTAGTAGTAAAAATAGGGAGGTAAGAACTGTTGGCAGTCATTTTGACATCATGCCAACGATATTACATAAAATTTACCTCTATAGTCTCTGTGTCCAGGATGAATCTGATATGTGTGACAGACATGAAAATGGTGGAAATATACGTTCCAACACCAATTACAAATGAAGAGAAATTGAACATTCAAGTTTCTTGTAAGTGCTGTGCAAAAAGATTGCAATGGAGCAGCAGACATGTAACCAGTGTGAATGTACAGCTATGTTTTTGCAGCAGATCAGCAACAGCAGCCATGATGCACACATCATGCCTGAGTACCAGTGTGACTCTGGCATCGACTTTATTAGACCAAACAATAAAGTAAGTATGGATAGATTTACTGTCCATGAAGTGGGGTGAAAGGGAGCCTTAAAGCTTTGCTGGTATGCTGAGGGAAACGGGGTTCTACAAGTAGAAGAGCAAGACCTTTATTAACATTTATGTGGAAAAGAAATATATTTGACTTGATATTCATCATTTACTTTCACCACATGTGAACCCACAGTTGGAGGAATCTACACTGTGATCCAGACCAAGGCTAAGATCACGACAGATGAGTGGGGCGAGAACTATTACATGATGGGACCATACTTTGAACAAAACTTCAAGACACAGGTAGAAGGCTGTGAACCCCCAAACCCCAACATCAGGAAGGCCATGGACGCTCTCATCCACAATGGCTGCCAGGTGTGTGGTGGCTGTGACTGCTACTTTACCGTATCGCATTCACGAATAATAATTATTTCCATGCCGTGTCTTATCATTTGCAAGAAGGAGCATTGGCTCTACAAGCACTGAATTTGTTTTTATAATTTATTTTATTAGAAAAATTTATTGAGAATGTGTCCGTTTCTGCAAATATTTTCATCAAAGGAAAATCATCAGCTAAACAAAATAGATTACTGTTGTTTTGAAAATGTTTGAATATGTCTTTGCAGGCACATTACACAGAGTTAACAAAATTATGTTTCCATATTACTGACCCTGGTGCATGAGTAAAGGATTTCAGAAAGGCAGCACTTGGAATAATGTCTGTGTTCTCTCAATGTGTTGACCACACACTGAAGAGACTACATACTTATCACAAACCACTAGATGGTGGTCAAACACCAGAGGCCATGATGATCTGTTGTGGCATATTTTGTGGTCTAGTATGCACAAATGTTTGATATGATGAGCTGATTGCTGATTATATATGTCAGAACATTAACTTCCATATTTAGAGCCAATGTTTACATTTTTAAAAAAATTAAATAATTTAATTTCAAATTTAACTGAGGCCTTTTCCTTTTAACTGGCAGTAAAATGTTGCAGATCAGCAATGTATCTAAAAGAATCTTATTGAGCAAGACAGTCATTATAGCATGTTTCCAGTCCAGTAACTTAAAATGTACTCTGTGTTCTCTGTTGATGTTGATGCTGCAGGTTCATTTTGGCCGCTGGCTCATTGAGGGCAGCCCCTATGTGATCCTGTTTGACATTGGTTCGGCTGCCTGGAATCTGGACCGGTGGAAGGGGGACCTATGGCAGACATGCAACATCGGCCTACCCTTCCACGACCGAGAGGCCAATGATTCACTCATCCTGGGCTCCTTGGTTGCCTGGTTCTTTAAAGAGGTCTGCTGGTTTTCAGGCTCAAATCCCCATGAAACATGTGAAATCATCGACTGCAGCTCCAATTTAAATACTATGTCAACTTAAACACCAATATTTTCAGCTCTCAGTTATCTCTTGTTTCCCAGCTTACTGACAATCTGGGAGAGAAACCAAATGTCATTGCTCATTTCCATGAGTGGCAAGCAGGACCTGGGCTCATTTTCTCTCGCTCTCGCAAGATTCCCATGGCAACAATATTCACAACACATGCCACGCTGCTGGGACGATACCTGTGTGCTGGGAACGCTGATTTTTATAACAACCTGGACAAGGTGAGATGCCAGTGGGGTAGATGCCTACATGTTCTACTGTCACTGCTGACCCAAAGCAGGTGATTGATACAGTTTGTGATGGAGAAAGTTTTGCATTGCTGTCTAATTTGAAGATGCTCCTTTTAAAGGGGACTGTGAGGAACATCAGTGAACAATGTGTGTGCACATCTTTATTGCCATCTAGAGGCGGGCTGGCCATATGGAGGTTTGGGAGGTTTCCCGAACGGCTGGTGGCCATTACGTTTTTTTTGTTTTTATTTTTGTTTTTGTTTTTTTTATTCAAACGCAGCCATGGCCAACTGCAGCAGCCTGCCCTCACAGGTTGCAGACACAGGGATGAGGGGGGCGAGCGGCCCCTCCCACTTTGAGGATGTTGTTTTCCTGTTAAAAAAAAGAGAGAGGAGAGGAGCGATAATTAGCAAACATGTACTGAGTCAGTAGAAGTCAGTAGAGTAAAAAGGCCTCTCCAAGCCTAGCTCCTGGGCTGAATTTCAACCCCAGCCTGCCCCTGCTGCCATCACAAAATTTGGCCTGTTATGACAAAATCCAACTATAGTCCTTATATACTCTCTATCAAATCAAATCAGATTTATTTGTATAGCGCCAAATCATAACAAAGTTACATCAAGGCACTTTACATATAGAGCAGGTCTAGACCAAACTCTTTATAAATTTATTTAAAGAGACCCAACAGATCCCCCAATGAGCAAGCACTTGGCGACAGTGGCAAGGAAAAACTTGAAACCGCGAACAGAACCAGGCTCAGGGGGGGCGGCCATCTGCCTCGACCGATTGGGTTGAGTATGGGAGAGAGAGAGAGAGAAAGAGAGTGAGATAGGGATTGGGGGGAGGGTATAAGCAGGAACATGTTGCTGCATGAAGTTCATGGAGTTGAGCTGTAGTACAGAATTCATGAAATATGGGACCAGCAGGTGTTGCAGGAACATGGAATGGTGATGAGTCACCACCTGCAGGATGAGGACAGGGAGAGAGAGGAGAGGAACTGGAAGAAACAGAGACTTTGGCAGAACATGGTTAGTAAATGCAGTATAAATGCTTAGATGCTATCACATTGCATCTCTGTAGTGGAATAATAATTTAACTCTATAGACAAAATATTAGGTGGGCTGATTAAGAACTGGGGGTAAAAACATTTTTTTAAAACATAATTTATCACATGGAGGTAAGTTTTCGCCTCTGTTTATTTGGTTGTTTACTTGATTATCATTAGAAGAAGTGAATTTGTATTTAATAGCAAGTTTTTTTGGTTTGAACCCTGGACCTGGAACTTTTATGTTTGAGTTTGCATGTTCTATTAGTAAATCAAATCAAATCAAATCAAATCAAATCAGATTTATTTGTATAGCGCCAAATCATAACAAAGTTACATCAAGGCACTTTACATATAGAGCAGGTCTAGACCAAATAAGTTATTATTATTATAATAAAATTATAAATTTATTTAAAGAGACCCAACAGATCCCCCGATGAGCAAGCACTTGGCAACAGTGGCAAGGAAAAACTTCCTTTAAGAGGCAGAAACCTCGAACCGAACCAGGCTCAGGGGGGGCGGCCATCTGCCTCGACCGGTTGGGTTGAGAGAGAGAGAGAGAGAGAGACAGGCAAGCAGGCATTGGAGGGGGGGGGGGGGTGTAGGCAGGAACATGTTGTTGCATGAAGTTCATGGAGTTGAGCTGTAGTACAGAATTCATGAAATATGGACCAGCAGGTGTTGCAGGAACATGGGATGGCGATGAGTCACCACCCGCAGGATGAGGACAGGGAAAGAGAGGAGAGGAACTGGGAGAGACAGAGACTTTGGCAGAACATGGTTAGTAAGTGCAGTATAAATGCTTAGAACTGGGTGAAACTGTTGTTTTTTTTTTTGTTTTTTTTTGTTTTTTTAAGAAGGATGGTTTTTATCAGCGCATGCAAGGAGGGAGTTAGAGAGAAAGAGGGAGAGGGGGAGAGAGGGTGACAGGGAGAGACAGAGAGAGAGAGAGACAGAGAGAGAGAGAGAGAGAGAGAGAGAAGCTCAGTCCTTCCCCCAGCAGCCTAGGCCTATAGCAGCATACCTAAAGAGTAGAGGACTTTTTAACTGTACGCTCTGTCATACAGGAAAGTTTTAAGCCTGGTCTTGAAAGTTACTAAAGAGTCCGCCCCCCGGACCGATGCTGGGAGTTGATTCCATAGAAGAGGAGCCTGATAACTGAACGATCTGCCTCCAGATTTACTCTTAGAGACTCTAGGAACCACAAGTAAACCTCCATCTAGAGAGCAGAGTGGCCTGCTAGGACAGTAAGGAACTATGAGCTCTCTGAGATACGATGGAGCTTGGCCATTAAGAGCTTTATACGTTAAAAGAAGGATTTTGAATTCTACTCTATATTTTACTGGCAGCCAATGAAGAGCGGCTAACACAGGAGAGATGTGATCTCTTTTCCTAGTTCCTGTTAATATTTGTGCAGCAGTGTTCTGAATTAACTGAAGGCCTTTTAGAGATTTGTTTCGACATCCAGATAGTAATGAGTTACAGTAGTCCAGCCTAGAAGTTACAAATGCATGGACTAGTTTTTCTGCATCATCCTGAGAAAGGATGTTTCTGATTTTCCTAATGTTTCTCAGGTGGAAGAAAGCTGCCCGACTAACTTGTTTTATGTGAGGGACAAAGGACATGTCCTGGTCAAAAATTACTCCAACGTTTCTTACAGTGGAGCTGGAAGCCAAAGTAATGCCGTCCAAACTGATGAGATGATTAGATTTTCTGAGGTGCTTAGGACCGAGTACAATAACTTCTGTTTTGTCAGAGTTGAGAAGTAAAAAATTTGCAGTCATCCAGACTTTTATGTCTTCAAGACATCCCTGCAGTCTGACTATCTGACTGACTTCATTTGGCTTCATTGATAGGTACAGCTGAGTATCGTCTGCGTAGCAGTGGAAATTGATGCTGTGTTTCCTGATAATGTTGCCTAGAGGAAGCAGATAAAGCGTAAAGAGGATTGGTCCAAGTACCGAACCCTGCGGGACTCCATGACTGACTACAGTACATGAGGAGGAGCTGTTGCTTACATGAAAAACTGATGTCTATCTGATAAGTAGGATTTGAACCACTTTAGTGCAGTTCCTTTAATTCCAATTTCATGTTCCAGTCTCTGTAGTAAAATATTATGATCTATGGTGTCGAATGCAGCACTAAGATCTAGAAGGAGAAGTATGGAGGCTGATCCATTGTCTGAGGCCATTAGAATGTCATTGGAGACTTTAACCAGCGCTGTTTCTGTGCTATGATGGGCTCTAAATCCTGACTGAAACTCTTCAAACAAACTGTTCCCATCCAGATGCTCATGTAGTTGTTTTGCTACAGCTTTCTCAATGATTTTAGAAATAAATGGAAGGTTTGATATGGGTCTATAGTTTGCCAAAACATCTGGATCAAGAAGATCAAGATAGTAGTATATGTCTAATGTTCCATGAGAAAGACAACACACACACACACACACACACACACACACACACACACACACATACATACAGTATCAGCCACATTCACATTCTACGGTTCAACCTTCACAGCCACTTAGAGCATTATTAGTGATGCTGTGTTGTATGGAGGGGCCATTGTGATGTTTGTGATTGGCTTTCCTCTCCTCAGATCCTGAAGGTCAGCATTGACCTAAAGGTCTCTCAAACACCTGTCTGTCAATTATCCTTTCAGTCTCAACAGGAAGTCCAACTTAACTTCAACTGTTCTGTCAATAGAATCATGCAATATGCATTTTCAGGTCTGTTGACCATGACATACCATCCAGCCAAACAAATGAAGTCAATTGGATAATTGCTAATTATATTTTATAGCTGTTATTTACATGTTCTACTTACTGACATGAACACTGAATCATGCAAAAACACACACATGCACGGGATTTTTATAGATCAGCCTTCCACAAGAACATTTCTGAACCAGAATACTCTGCAGCTGTAATCAAAATAGAATAGATTATTATATGATTTTAGTTTTTGATTTAGATTTGAGTTAACTATCATGAATATTGCTAATAACCTTTTTAATAATTGTTCATTATAAAAAGAGTGATGCTGCACTGGCTGTGTTTCACACAATGACATTCACAGGCACATTTAGCTCTGTACATGGGCCTGGATTACTGAAATGCAAACATTGAGTGAAATGAATTTATGAGTTTATGGTCTCAGTCTCTAGTTTCAAGTCTTCAATATAACATGGTACCATCATTTTTTTAAATGATGGTCTCATTTAGAGGAAAATGGGCAATAAAGGAGGGTATTCATTAGGATGGGGCTACAGTATGGTTGATGGACCAGAAACAGCAAGGTGCTGGAGCAGGTCAGATATAGTCCTGTCTCACCCTCAATTTCAGCTTCTCCTCCAAATATTATTTATTTTGGTTTCAAAAAAGATGGGAATGGGAAATGGAGGATTTAAAATTGCAGTTGTAAATCAAATGAGTAATGGTGCATCAACAATCGGTTGAATCCTGCCAAATGCTGATTCCACCAGCGAGTCTCTAAAATCCTAAGAATAATGACCTCTAAAACAGCATTGACTTGTGACTTGTCTCTCTTGCTGTCTTCGTGAGTTGCAGTTTGACATTGACAAGGAGGCAGGTGAGAGACAGATTTACCATCGCTACTGCATGGAGAGAGCTGCAGTCCACTGTGCTCATGTCTTCACCACAGTCTCCCAGATCACTGCCGTGGAGGCCAATCACATGTTGCACAGGAAGCCAGGTGGGCAAGCTTTTCACTGCTGTGAACCAATACTTGGTTACCTATATGAATATTCATGGTCCCCAGAGGATGAGACACCCTTTCTGGCACCACCATTGTGGCGAAATAAAACTAAACTAAAAATTACATAACAAAATTATACTCAGTAAAGTTCTTCTCTCACTATGTTTATAATCCAGATGTGGTAACTCCAAATGGGCTGAATGTGAAGAAATTCTCAGCTATGCACGAGTTTCAAAACCTGCACTCCACCAGCAAGACCCACATCCAGGAATTTGTGAGAGGGCACTTTTATGGGTGAGGGGTTTTTAATTCATACAGTTCCAATCTATCGAATGCAGAGTGTAATGTAATCAAATTATTGTTTAAATCAGCAGGAGGTTGTAAAATTTTAATCTCCTTTCACTGGACTTTCACATTATCATATTTCATATGTCACCTCAGCAAAATAGGCAGCAAGTTCATAGATCAGTAGATTACAGACTACAGTATTATTTCCATTAAACCTGATTGTGATTGTTTACTTCCTTGCAGTCATCTGGACTTTAACCTGGACAAAACACTTTTTTTCTTCACTGCTGGACGATACGAGTTCTCCAACAAAGGAGCTGATATTTTCCTTGAATCACTGTCCAGACTCAACTACCTGTTGCGGGTAAGGTCTGAAGTGTTTATGTATTCAGACGTCCTCTGCTGTTTTATATACTTATCAGCTATAACATTATGACCAATTACTGAGTGGGCTATATGTGGTTGCCATGGAACCTGTCAGTGGGTGGATGTATTAGGAAGCCAGTGAACATTTAGTCTTGAAGTTGAGCTGTTGGAACAGGGACATGGAGGTGCAGGGAGGAGATAGACTTTGACATGACCAAACTGTGATGTGTCAGAACATCTCCAACAATGCAGCTCTGTGGGGTTATCCTGGTCTGCAGAGATGAGCATCTAACATAAGGGATCCAAGGAAGTATGCCCTGTTGGCAGTTTGCCTCACTACAGCAACACTTTGGGAATGGTTTGAGGAACAACAGCTAGTACAAGGTGTTAACTTGGCTCCGAATTCCCCAAAATTCAGTCCAATCAATTCAGCTCAATCTGTTGGTTGAGCTGGACCAACAAGTCTGATCTCTAGAGGCTCCATTTCCTACCTTCCAGGACTTAAAGGATGTGGCTAACATCTTTGTCCAGGTACTAAAGATCATTTTCAAAGGTCTAGAGAACTCTAGACCCCAGTATGGGTCAGGGCAGTTTTGAGAGCAAAGGGGAAACAATATTAAGTAGTCTTGATGTTATGGCTGGTCAGTGTGTACTTTTTGCCCTGTTCTTGTCATTAGTTGTTGGCCTGTCCTAGTTATTTTCCTGTCTCTCTTTACAGGTCCACAGAAATGATGTCACAGTGGTAGTTTTCTTCATTATGCCTGCCAAAACCAACAACTTCAATGTGGAATCATTGAAGGGGCAGGCAGTGCGCAAACAGCTCTGGTATGCCTCACTTTAGTCTGAATAATACTAAAGTATACTAAACTATAAATACCAACATGGTCATGTCCATCCAGTACATGCACAGGCATTTTAGCAAGACCTGTGCACCTGCTCATTCAACAATCCAAGCAACCAATAACATGGCAGCAGTAGCATGCCTAAACTCCTGCACATTCCTGTCAGGAGCTTCAGTTCATGCATATATCCAAAATAAGAATAATAATGTTTTTTTAGAGTAAACAAAAGAAACTTGTGTGACAAAAAAAAAAAGGACCAGACTCAGTGGTTAGCTCCCCAAAACTAACAGCAAACTTCAAACTATCACTGCTCCCTAACAACAAACTTTTGCTCTGCCCTATGTGCCCTACAGATAATATCTGACTAGGCCAGTGAGCAGTGGTAGCTAACATGTCTTTGGGGTTAGGGTTAGGTGGTGGGAACCAGGTGTCAGGTGGGAACCTCCTTTCACCGGTGTTTCATCTAGTTAGGCCCACAACGCCTCCAGGAGGCTAGACAGTAAACACTGGTGTCCCAGATTCATCCCCCTAATGCCAGCCATCACCGCTCCTCACACAAAGACAACTATCTCAAACAGCACGACCATCAACTACTCTGACCTCTCACCAACTGCACCAGTGAAAGTGGGGATGGGATATAGACCCTGGTTCGGGTAGGGGACATGAAAGTATAGAGGGTGCAAGAGGTGGAGGACAACCTACACTCGCAGATTCAGCAACCAAACTCACCTGAACAGTACTATAATCAAACTAAATCAAACCAATACAGGCCAACTCACCTGGACTAACTGCATGGTCTCAAAGAGGCTCAAACAGCCCACACCCTGCACTTAAATACATTTCCTCTTCTTGGATTTCTTCCTCTGCTTCTCCCTAGAGTCTGTCTATCTTAAGTGCTCACATCGGGCGAGGGGCAGGGTACACCCTGGACGGGTCGCCAGTCCATCGCATTGCCAACACTCAAGGACATACAGAGACAAACAATCACTCACTCTCGCATTCACACCTGCTGGGCTCCCAGCTACTATTACTTTATCTAATCCAAATCCAGTAACTGGATCTTACTGCCTCATCTGACATTTCCATTTCCTAAAAAATATGATCCCAATTACTATTTCTCATGTATGTAGACACAAGGTGATGAATTAAATTTTTTCAATTGATGTGTTGACACCATATTAAAAGAATGGGGTAGTAGCTGCCCCTTGGATGTTGTGATTGTTTCCAGTGACAGCCTGGATGACATTGTATGGTTTTGCACTTGGTAAGAGTCTGAGTGCTGTAGAGTAGTGCAGAAGCAAAGTAGAGTTTTTTTGCATAACAGTCCAGGCTGTTGTGGTGGTCTAATAGAGTCTTGGTACAGTTTAGGTATGCCGGAGTTTAGGGACCCTCAGTGACTCCTGAGTCACCTGGCCCAGTTCCAGTAGCTCCTTTGAACAGGAGATCAACAGAATTGGGATGCAAATAATGTGATTCCAGTGTGATATTAATAAAATTCATTTTGCATTTTGCAAGAGTCAGTTTTGAAAAGAACTTCCATTTTGTAATAATTTTGGACTTATTCTGTTGTTTACATTTAAGTCTTCTAAACTGTTGGGCCTTGAGGGGCTTACTTAGGGGCATCTCAGCAGTTGTTATGAAAAAGGCGTAGGACTCCTTTCTCTCTTCCTCTTCTCAAATTTATGGTGTTGGTCCAAGAGTTGACTTTTAAACTGCAGGCACAAGCTCACTTCTCTAACCTCGATGATTCAGCTCCCCATTTGAAAATCATTTGTGTGAGATTCAATATCCACAGTTAAGCCATTCAATTGAAGTCCATATATTTTTCCTAGTTTTGTATTTTTCCCTTACAGGGACACAGCTCACACCGTGAAGGAGAAGTTTGGAAAAAAGCTGTACGATGCCCTGTTAAAGTAAGTATATGGATACTTTAAGGGAACTCTTTTCATTGATATTGATGAGAAATCATATTGTTGTGAAATTGCTGTTTAGACCAACCCTGCTCACTCACTCACTCACTCATCTTCATCCGCTTCATTGATATCTGAGTTGCGGGGCTGCTGGAGCCAATCCCAGCTCACATCGGGCGAGGGGCAGGGTACACCCTGGACGGGTCGCCAGTCCATCGCATTGCCAACACTCAAGGACATACAGAGACAAACAACCACTCACTCTCACATTCACACCTATGGTCAATTTAGGATCGCCAGTTAACCTATACACTATATTCTTATTGTGGGGTGACAGCGCTAACCACTACGCCGCCGTGCTGCTCCAACCCTGCTGCTCCAACCCTGCTCCTTTATGATAAATAAAAAATAATGGAATATTTATTTTAGGCGTTTTCTGATTTACTCTGTCCTTAGAGGGAAGATTCCTGACATGAACTCCATTCTGGACCGAGACGACTTCACCATAATGAAGCGAGCCATCTATGCCACTCAGGTACTCAGCCTGTTTGTGTTTCTAGTACTTCGACTGCTTAAAATTTCTTTAAGTCAGTAAGTAGTCAGTCAGTCAGTTGGTCACATATTCAGTCTGTCAGTCAGACAGACAAACAGACAAACCAACTTTTAGAGAGCTATTCAGTAAAGACCGTCAGTTAGTCAGTAAGTCATAGAATCAGTCAGTTAAATTCGTCAAACAGTCAGTCAAATGGTTAGTCAGATAGTCAGTCAGTCAGTGACATGTGCAGAGGATGACTTGAAAGGGCCTGTCCTACTAGAATGAAGTGAGGTAGAACTGCGGATGTGTATGAATTACAGGACAGAAAGGATTTTACTGACAAGAGGCATGAATGGACATCAGAACTGTAGCGAAGCCAAGAGACGGTTCATTAGCATCCACTACCCTAGACTGTGGTGTCAATAGACTGTTTCCAGGTGATGTATGTTGCTAATCAGTGTTACAAGCAGAGACCCTGTACAAAGGCCTTACTCAATTAAATGAATTTATGCCAATGTCAATAATTAATTGGTTGGAAATAAAGTGCACATGGTATTGGTGACAAGCATGAGGGGAGTGATGGTGATTGGAAGAAGTGCTCATGTGCTAATTTTTCTGTTTGTCATTTTCTCCTCTATTTCTCACTCCTTTTCATCCCCTACCCACCACAGCCCACATTGCAACAACAACCTTGTCTGTTCATATTTTAATTAACAGTAGAGGAGGATGTTGATCCTCGTTTAATCAGCAAACAACCGGAAGAATCATATTTTAACTAACATTTGGGTGCTCTGTTTGTTCACAGTTGTATTGATAGGGGTCAGTTTATGCTAACAGTCAGAGCATCTCCAAGATAGCAGCTCTGTGGGATGTGTTCCAAGGAAGGAAAACCAGTGAATCAACAGGGTCATGGGTCCTTTATGGTCATGGCGAGTCAAATTGGACCCTGTGGTTTGATCCAACAGTAGTCCTTCATGGAAACAGTATTCTCTAATATCAGTGTACTCTTTCAGTAGGTTAATGTTAACAGTTCATGAATCCATTGCTTTTAAGCCAGCTTTTTAAAACTTCTTTAAAGTAAATTACAGAAAACTATGTAACTTATAAACCAACATTTAAATAAAGCACTGCTGGTCTTCTTACTGCAATGTTCACTGTTTCTCAGAATCACACTGTGAAAGGTTTGTTGTTTTAGGCGTTTGTGTTTACATGTGTTAGACCTTTAGCAATGGACATGTAAACATTTACAGGACTGGCAAATGAGCTAAGACTCTCCTCCTTAGAGACACAAGAGAGGCCGGACATTCAGTTCTATTCTAATTCAATGGGAATATATACCAATACATCAAAAATCTACAACAAAATGACAATATAATGCATAATTCTTTTGGACCTTTCCCTGATTATGTCTTCCCTTTTGTATGTTGACTGTTTTAACACGAGTCACACTCCCTGCTGCAGAGACACAGCCTCCCTCCAGTGACCACTCATAACATGCTAGATGATTCAACAGATCCCATATTGTCCAACGTCAGACGGATTGGCCTCTTCAACTCCAGGAATGACCGTGTCAAGGTAGGCAGCATGTCTTCATGTAGTTATAAAGTGTGTTTCTAGGGGCTAGTCTGTGGATTGATTTGATTCTGCACTTAGTGAGAATATAGGCATCCAAACATCAACATGGAAAACTTGTTTTGATTTAGCTTGATTAGAGCATTAACCCTACCATATATCAGCGCATGCAAGGAGGGAGTTAGAGAGAAAGAGGGAGAGAGGGTGACAGGGAGAGACAGAGAGAGAGAGAGAGAGAGAGAAGCTCACTCCTTCCCCCAGCAGCCTAGGCCTATAGCAGCATAGCTAAAGAGTAGAGGACTTTTTAACTGTACGCTCTGTCATACAGGAAAGTTTTAAGCCTGGTCTTGAAAGTTACTAAAGAGTCCGCCCCCCGGACCGATGCTGGGAGTTGGTTCCATAGAAGAGGAGCCTGATAACTGAACGATCTGCCTCCAGATTTACTCTTGGAGACTCTAGGAACCACAAGTAAACCTCCATCTAGAGAGCGGAGTGGCCTGCTAGGACAGTAAGGAACTATGAGCTCTCTGAGATACGATGGAGCTTGGCCATTAAGAGCTTTATACGTTAAAAGAAGGATTTTGAATTCTACTCTATATTTTACTGGCAGCCAATGAAGAGCAGCTAACACAGGAGAGATGTGATCTCTTTTCCTAGTTCCTGTTAATATTCGTGCAGCAGCGTTCTGAATTAACTGAAGGCCTTTTAGAGATTTGTTTGGACATCCAGATAGTAATGAGTTACAGTAGTCCAGCCTAGAAGTTACAAATGCATGGACTAGTTTTTCTGCATCATCCTGAGAAAGGATGTTTCTGATTTTCCTAATGTTTCTCAGGTGGAAGAAAGCTGCCCGACTAACTTGTTTTATGTGAGGGACAAATGACATGTCCTGGTCAAAAATTACTCCAAGGTTTCTTACAGTGGAGCTGGAGGCCAAAATAATGCCGTCCAAACTGATGGACGGCATGGCACGGCACGGACTGGCGCTATACAAATAAATCTGATTTGATTTGATTTGACCATATATGTATGCATATACCCTATTATGTATGTGCATACTGTTTAAGATTTTGGTCTGGTTTGCAAAGGAAGCTAAGGTCACAGAAAAATTATGAATTGCACTCAAATATATTGTTGCAGCTATAACAAGTCTTGCATTGTTAAGTTTCTAGATGGAAAATAATTTACTTTCGACTCCAACAGTCATTTTTCTCTCCTCTCATGCCAGATAATCTTCCACCCTGAGTTCCTGTCCTCCACCAGCCCCCTGCTACCAATGGACTATGAGGACTTTGTCCGTGGTGTTAACCTGGGTGTATTCCCCTCCTACTATGAACCATGGGGATACACACCTGGTAGCTTTTTACACTCAAACTGCAACCTGTCATGTCCAAGTGCATATACATCTACACACAAAGAATGTTCCTATGACTAATCTCCCTACAATTAGATTGAAAATAAAATTTCAAAGTCTCTTTAAAAAATTAGAAAACAGTCAAAATTCCAGGAATGAGTTGGAACACATTTTCGGATTTCAATACTATCTGACCTCTACCAATGAAGTCACCCCCTGATGGTCATTAGACAGAATGCAGGTTTTAAGGTTCTTCAGCATTTGCTTCACTTTTCAGACCAGAGTTGACGTTTACTTTTATAGACAATCTTTGTTCAAAATTTGTTCCCTCCACCATGTGGCAGCTGTGGCAGCATAGTGGTTATTGATGTGGCCTCACAACAAGGAGGTCGCGGGTTTGGTTCCCAGCCTGGGGCCTTTCTGTGAGTTTTGCATGTTCTCCCCGCACCTGTGTGCGTCCAGTCCAAAGACATGCATGTCTAGGTTAGCTGGTGACTCTAAATTGTCTGTAGATCTGAGTGGGAACAAACACAGTGACCAAACAACAGCTCACACGAGTGGCTGTTTATCTCTGTATGCTGGCCTTGCAATGGACTGGTGACCATCGCAAGAATTTACTATATTGATAACAAATATAGTAAGGCAGGCAGAAAATCTACAACCCTGATTGTTTTGGCTGTTAAAATTTTTATTCAAATGATTGTGTGAATATTACATTTGCTTGTTTGTTATTAAATTGATGTCTTTCTTAAATAAAGACAGTTGAATTATTGTTGCAGCTATAAATCACCATATGCTTTTTCTGTCCTTTGCTCTGTGCTTCTATTTTCCAGGTGAGTGTACTGTCATGGGTATTCCCAGTGTGACCACCAACTTGTCAGGTTTCGGTTGCTTCATGGAGGAACACGTCACAGACCCTGCTGCCTATGGTAGGGACACAAACATTTCATATTTAATCTCATTCTTGTCTAGCCTCTCAAAAATATTGCAGGAGACCAAAGGAGAAAGTACTGACTGTGTCTGTCCTCCCTCTGTCTCAGGTATCTACATTGTTGACCGGCGGTTCCGTTCTCCTGAGGAGTCCTGTAACCAGCTAACCCAGTTCATGTTCAGCTTCTGCCAGCAGTCACGGCGCCAGCGTATCATCCAGCGCAACCGCACAGAGAGGCTGTCAGACCTGCTGGACTGGCGATACCTGGGACGGGTCTGTTTCCACTGTACCACCAAGGATCAAATTTGATAAGAGGGACACAATAACATGAATTCCTGTTTCAGTTTGCAGGAATTACCTGAATCATTCTCTCTTATTCGTGTCTGCACGCATAATTACCATGAACTTAATCACCTGGAACCATACAGCTAGAAAATGGGGAAGGACATTCAAAGTTAGATTTGAGACTGAGCTGTGGTCAAGATAAAGCAAGATGCAAACATAGTCCAAGGCCAAAATGGTGCAGAGCCAAAACCTGTCAGCCAAAATGCACTGATGCCAATAGCTTGTGTTAACGCATGCATTATACTTATTAATAGCTCATGCTTGACCAGAAACAGCATTACATCAGAGGTACCATGTTACAACAGCCACAGCATCCAACTGCAAAGTAATAAAATAACCTATTGGATGTTTTGCACAATTTACGACATGACTGAAGTTCTAATTTTCCTGATTTTATTGGATAAATGTCCAAGTCATAAAGTAAAATGTTGGCCACACTTGCTATTAGGCCGTCTCTTAGCGATAACATTGTTTGGATGACAAGACCTTTGTCTCTTCACTTGGTTGAAGGGCAATGTAAAGTGCCTTAATGTTTCGTATTTTATAAATAAATCTGATTTTTTAAAATTCTATTTGATGAGGAATTAAAATAATCTATAAATAATAATAATCAACTTTATTCATGCTAACACCCTCCATGACCACAGTTTCTCGCCTCTCCCACTCCCCTCCAGCAGGAGCTGAAAAACAGCTGACTGTGTGAAGCCAGTGACCTGTTCCACAATCAGTAAATTCGAGGGTCAACCCTGCACACTATAACCATAAATCGAAGATTTCAAGTTTGGGCTGTAAAAAGCGCCCTGTTCAAATATGTCCTGACTATTTGATGCTTTTGCTGCTGTGGTTTTCACCAAAATAACAATATATGTTGTAGTTTCTTTTTAACAATTCTCTCATCTTTATGAAAACGATAAGGGAGGTCTTAGCCCTGATTACCCAGTTAGCCCAGCTCAACCAGTCATTCCTGCCACACCATAATGTCAACTTCAACAGTTTTTTATACTAACTTTATCAAATCAGTTGGAAATGAACAATACAATAGACATAATTAGCTTTGATTTTATTTAATTTTTACTCTTTCTTTACACAATGAAATGTATTTGACCATGGTCCAAGCATGCTGCATGCTAAATATTGATTGACTACTCACACCAATGAGATTTACTCATGTGATCCTTAGTTCCAGAAACTTGTTATCAAATGAACTCATTTGTTAGGTGCATAAAAACACCCAGCCAGCTGCAGTTTAAATGCAGTTTGCAAATGCTGAAAATTACCTTTCATAGAAAAATCTATAAAGGCAAAAAAAATTGCAAGATTTCACTTTTGTTGCTGATTATCTTCATTTACTTATAATTGACAGTTCTACATACATGCCCGCCATCTTGCACTGAGCAGAGCCTTCCCAGAGAAGTTTAAGGTGGACCCCATGAAGCCTCTGAAGGTGAGCAATGGTGTACACAAATATGCAATGGCAGTTTTTGAAGAGGATATATACTGTCAGTTGTCCTCATCAACATTTTTTATAATCTCAAGTTCAAAGGAAATTAAAGAAACTCTGAAAATCAGGTCTGTTATTACACCTGTCAGACATGTCACAGTGAAAAGAGGAGCACACTGACAACTGTTAAGCACACTGTGTTCGTGGCGCTACAACTAACCACAAACTCTAACATGTCAGTACAAAATAATCCCTCCCAATGTAGTGACTGACACGCAGTGCCTATTGGTGGATGTTATCCATACTGGTCAGGCTTTAATTGACAGCATAACATTTGGATGAATGACAAGCCATAATTTTGAATGGTGCTGAGGCTGAAAACTGCTGCCCTTCATGAAAGCTACAAAGTACTGTGACTCATACGATGATAATGAGCTGTCAAAGACATGATTTGATTAATTTCTAATCAAATTAGAGCCAATCATATTGATGAGCCATATACAAGAGAGGAAGAGAGTGGAGAAAAAAGAGAGAGAAAGGTAAGGAGGCTAAAATGAAAAGTTCAAAATGTTACAACGCAAGTTTGAGATTCTTGATGCTGGTGTTACTCTCCAACACTTAAATGCACACGCTCGTAGAACAGGTCACAGCTAACCCATTTCCAGGAAGTTTGAAGTCTCACTCAGATGTGTTTTTTCTTACAAATGAACTGAGAAAATCCTCATATATACTATTCTAGAAAGTGATTGAACCATATTTTTCCCTTTACCTCTACAGACAGAGGGCTTCTGTTACCCACGCCCTTACTCTGTGCCACCCTCTCCGTCAGCCTCCCTCCACTCCACTCCCCACCACAGTGATGTGGAGGACGATGATGAGCCCTACAATGAAGATGACGAGGCTGAGAGAGACCGGTTGAACATTAAGTCTCCCTTTGTATTGGGTGCCATGTCTGAGGGAAAGAAGAAGCAACCAGGAGAGTCGGGAAACTGAGAAGCTGCAGACTGTACAGATTTATCCAGCCATCCAGAGATTTTGTTAGGTGTTGCTGGGAGACAATCAACAACTTCACTATATTCTTGCCTATAGTGAAAATAAAGGCATTTTATCGAATAATCACAAAATAGATTTAAAAGATCACTGTAATTACTGAGAAACTGTACACTAGTGAAGGAGTATAACAATGAATTCCTCTGCTCTATGCAGATGACACAGTGTAATGATATGATGTGATCCAATAATTCTAATTGTCTAAATGATTTTCTGTGAAAGAAAAAAAAGATGCATTTTACATGTTCTAATCTTGAGTCACTTTCAGTTGTTCAGATGCTGGTTGGTTTTTTGTGGTTTCTAAAAAATAAAACTGAAGCTACAATGATGACACAGACTCTTGAAACAAATTTACAATTAGTAATAATGATAATTGGATGGTAGACATAAAGGGAGTACAGCAACAAGGCATTGTCCTATTAGATTTCTTGGCTGTGAGGAGACGGAGCAAGAGTTTGGATTGAATCCAGTGTTGGGAAGCCAGCAG